>NW_015173684.1:1181518-1191129 GCF_001447785.1 Gekko japonicus | reverse complement strand
GGGGGGGGGTAACAACATTTTATCAATACAATAAAAACAACGATTCAGTTATACAATGCATTAAAATTGTGGATACCACCCTGGCTCATAATAGGATGTAAATAAGGCCAGCAGTTGTCATCATCAGCTTCTTCTTTTCCTTCTTCCTCCTCCTCCTCCTCCTTCCTTTAGGGTTGCCAAGTCCTACCTTCGTAATAGTGAGGGGAGTCCTGGACGTCCCAGGGAGTCTCCTGGCATGCGCGCGAAAGTGACGCAATCGCATCAGGCACATTGGGGCAGGGCCACAATCATTCGAGGGGAAACCATAGAGCTTTCCCTCAGATGACAGAGCGTCCCCCCGCAACATGCCCGACGTGATTGCGTCACCTCCGGGTGATATGTTTATGCCGGGCACATCACGTGCTTTGGGGGTGAGGTCCCCCCTGGCGGCCCAATCTCCGCTGGCGGGGAACGGGCCTCTCGGGTGGGGGTTTCCCCACCCCCCGAGGGAACTTGGCAACCCTATCTTCCTTCCTCCTGATCCCCCTCTGGTAGACTACAGAGATCCGTTCCCCTAGCTGTCTTACCGATTCAGAAGTGATAGCTCTGGCCATCTAGCTGTGACTAGACATCCCCAGCAGTAGCCATTGCCATAGAGGGGTGCAGCTGAAGTCGGCGACATTCCTAGAGAGCAGGAAGCGACTAGGGGAGGTGGCTGGAGGAGAGAGCATGGGAATGTAGTCTAGCAGCCTTCAAGCCAGGGAATGGCCTTTATGAAGGGCCTCCACCGTGGCAAGAGTCGATTGCCAGTAAGGTCACTGCCACTTCCAGGGTATGGAGAGGGGCCTCCCTTGATCACTGGGGTGGCGGCCAGCAGTGATGAGGTAAGCTGCTGCTGATAACTCTGGTGGTGAGAACAGTTTAGGGTTGCCAGGTCCCTCCTGGCAACCAGTGGGGGAGGGGAAGGACTTACCGAGGGTAGCAGGGAGGCCCATCTGACATGCAGCGATGTGTCTACATGCCCCTGTGACCCGGAAGTGATATCATCACATCTGGGATGTTGAGGGTGACACTCTGAAATCTGAGCACAAACTCTATGGTAAACTGAGCTTCAGCCATAGAGTTTTTGCCTCAAATACCAGATCCCCCGGATGTGATGATGTCACTTCTGGGTCACAGGGGCAGTGACATGGACGCATCGCTGCACGTCGGATGGATCTCTCTCTTTTTCAGGGCAAGTCCTCCCCTGCTGGCCAGCTGATTGGCGCGGGGAGGTGGGGCCTGGCAGCGGGAGACCACTGCCTCCACCAGAGGGGGGGTCTGTGTAATGTATTCAATAGCTGCCATTGAATGCATGACGTATGTGAAACATCTAATTGACTTGCCATGTCCTGGGCTTCGTCCTGGGCTAGGATCCAAATCCATCCAATCGCATTGCTAGCCCAGGAAGCACCTAGCCAATCACCTTACAGCAAGCTCCCTGAGCGGGAACGTCCGTGATTGGTCCTTATATGAACAACCGTATTGGTTGGTATTTGTACAGTGGGTGTGGCTACATTAGCCGGGAGAGTTTAAAAGCAGGACAACTGCAATGTAAAGAAGGAACTGTTCTGTTCTGGCTGTCAGATGTTGATCCGTGTCGGAGTGGTGTTCGAGTTGGAGACTAAAGTTGTGTTCTGGCTGAATCACTCTCCGACTGCTTTGTTAAGCGAGCGACTTAACAGTCTGGCAACCCTAGAACAGTTTGATCTGAGTCCAGCAGCACCTTGGAGACCAGAGTATGAGCTTTCAAGAGCCACAGCATCCTTCACCAGACCAGCGTAGCTGGTCGCGAGCTGGTGGTCAGCTGTTCCATGTGTCATGGCTGCCACACGAGGCAATGTTTTGAGTAGGGTTCGCCAGCCTCCAGGCGGCACCTGGGGATCTCCCTCTATTGCAGTTGATCTCCAGACAAGCAAGGTCAGTTCCCCTGCAGAAAACGGCTGCTTTGGAGGATGGACTCTATGGCATTACGCCCTGTTGAGGTCCCTCCCTGAAAAGTACTGAGAAACGTGGAGTGATTTCAGCAAAGTACTTTTATTCGGAAGGAACAAGACAAAAAACAGCCGGCTCGGTTTATATGCCCAGAAAACCCACCACCAAAACACACCCACTACTGTCCTATAGGCTATGTACAATGGCCGAGAGTCCCATAGGCTCTCGGCTGCGGACCCGGCCCTCTGATAGGTGCGGGCTAGGATCCGCTCGGCTATTGTTCTCTGGGAGTGAAGCTTCAGGACTCCGTATGACCATGTGGCCCAACGGTCGCGCACGTGGTCATGGCGGAGTACATTACACTCCCCTTCCCTCTCCCAAACCCCACTCTCTTCAGGAGGGTTTCCAGGTCCCTGTTGGCCACCAGCAGGGGATGGGGGAGTAGGGTTGATAGACCCAGGGTGGGAAACAGCCCTTTTCTCCAGGGAAACTGATCTCTGTAGTCTGGAGATGAGCTGTAATTCCGGGGGATCTCCAGGGCCCACCTGGAGGCTGGCATCCCTACTCTTCAGTTTCCACCACCCAAATCTCCAGGTATTTCCCAACCAAGAGCTGACAACCCTACTTTGGAGCTGCCTCTGGAGGAGGAGGAGGAGAAGAGGAAGAGGAGGAGGAGATTAGATTTATATCCTGCCCTTCATTATCCGAAGGAGTCTCAGAGCGACTTACCATCACCTTCCCTTCCTCTCCCCACAGCAGACACCCTGTGAGGTAGGTGGGGCTGAGAAAGCTCTCTCGAGAACTGTCCTTGAGAGAACAGCTCTGAGAGAACTTACGACTGACCCAAGGTCACACCAGCAGAACCCGGTTCTCCCAGATTAGAGTCCGCACTCTTAACCACTACACCAAACTGGTTTGCACCATGTCGAACAGACGAACAGCCGTATAGCCTGACCCCTAGGGCTTGACATTCCCATTTGTCAAGCAGGAGTAAAAACAACAGTTGGTTTTTGGGAGGGTGTTGTGTGGATTAGAACTGCGAAGATATTCTACTGTTTTGAACACGGAACGTGTTGTGCTAATGACGGGGCATACCTACTGTGAATACTGGCTGCGCGAGCCATGCTAATAAGGACGTTTTTTAAGGACAAAAGGCTGGTTCTTTGTCAGTTGACAGACGTTCCAGGGAGGATTTCCCCTTTTTCTGCCACAAAGGCAGTCTCCAAGGTTACCTGCAGCTGCCTGAAAAGGCCATTGCCGGCACTTAGGGTTCCCAGGTTCCCCCTGGCCACTGGCTGGAGATGGGGGGGAAGGTTGCCAGATCCAGGGTGCGGAACTCCTAGAGCAGGGGTGTCAAATATGAGGCCTGGGGGCCGGATGAGGCCCCCAGAGGGCTTCTGTCAGGCCTGCAATGTAACTGGCTGTCTTCTGCTTCTTCCAGTTCTGCTGCTGCTGTGTCATCGGAGGTTTGCAGCTTACAGATAACACACCTGAACAGCATACTCAAGATTGCAACAGCACAGACATTTTGATGCAATAATTCAGAGCGAGAAGTGTCAGTGATCAGACACTGGCCCCGGTCACACGGGCAGGAAAATGTGGGGGGGGAGTGTGGCTGTTTGCCCCGGGGCAAAATAACACGCGGTTGCACCAGCAGACGTACCATGGAGGTCCCGTGGAGGTCCCGTGGTAGGGGGGAGGTGCCGAGCACACCACAATCCTGCGCTGTGGCAAAGAAGCGGCGCGGCAAACGGGTGTTTTTTTCCCCGGACACCAAAGTGTGCGCATGCCCCGTTGGGTGCTTGTGCGCATCCCATGGACAGTTGGAAAAAAAACCCTTTATACGAGGGGGCATGGGCGGGTGCCCGAACTACCACCGGAAACGCGATCAGATGCCCGCCCTTGCCCCGTGGTTACCGGAAACTAGTACCTCTGAGGTACTAGTTTTTAACCGCGCATCTTTGGCGGGAAGCCTCGGGTTCACCACGGGAGCTCTACACTTTCCAGATGTGGCGGTGAGATCGCGCCCGGAAAATCCGCCTATCTTCCATCTCTCTAGCGTGCCTAATGTTCCGTGTGACCGCAGCCACTGTTAAGTAAACAAAATATTGCAAGAGTGCTGATGTTTTAACTTTTAAGCATGTTTTTATTTTAAGTAAAAAAAACCCCAACCCTTTGTGTCTGTGTCCTTTATAAAGTTTATATCTCCGCTACCCGGCATTACATTTTATGACACACATGGCCCGGACCAACAAGGTCTCATTTGTGTCAGATTCGGCCCTCATAACAAATGAGTTCGACACCCCTGTCCTAGAGATTTGGGGATAGAGGAGCCTGGGGAGGATAGGAACCTCCGTGGGGTACAGTGCCACAGAGTCCACCCTCCCAGGCATCCATTTTCTCCAGGGGAACTGATCTCGGTAGTTAAGAGATGAGCTGTAATTCCGGGGGATCCTTAGCCCCACCTGGAGGCTGGATAGGTTTGCCAATCCCCAGTTGGGGGCAGTGGATCCTCCGATTTGGAGCCCCTCCCCCCGCTTCAGGGCTATCAAAAAGCAGGGCGGGGATACCAGCTGGGCCTCCATTATACCCTATGGAGACCAGTCCCCATAGGGTATAATGGAGAATTGTTCTGTGGGTATCTGGCGCTCTGAGGGGACTGTTTTTTAGGGGGGGGGGGTTGCGTTAGGAACACCAGATTTTCAACATAGCTGCTGGTGACTCTTCTCAAACCCCCCCCCCTCAAAGTTTCAAAAAGATTGGACTAGGGTTTCCACCTCTATGAGCTCCCCAAAGAAGGTGCCCCCATCCTCCATTATTTCCAATGGAGGGAAAGCATTCAAAAGGAACGTGGTCCCATATTAAGAAGGTATACTTCTGGAGCTAGATCTAGCTTAATTGCTAACATATCCATTATTAATTTTTGTACGTCTTTCCAAAATTTATAAACCTTTTCACAATTCCACCACATATGTATGAAAGTGCCAACATTATCTTTACATCTCCAACAATTTTTAGACATATATTTAGACATATTCCAAGTAATAACTTGGAAAAACTTTAAATAAATACTATTTTAAAAAAAGGAACGTGGTCCCTTTAAATGCGACAGCAGCTCACCCGGAACTCGCTTCAGAGTTCCGTCTCCCTGAGCCTCCCTCCCATCTCCCAGAGCCTCCTGGTAAGTCCCCCGTCCGCTCGTTGGCCTCACCTGGCAACCCTAAGGCTGGAAGAAGGGCAAGATGAAAGCTGGGCGGCAGCCCCAGAATAAGGTTGCCAAACCCCCCTCCCCCCATGTGGGGCCTGGAGAGCTCCTAGGGTTACGTCTGATCTTCAGACTACAGGGATCAGTTCCCCTGGAGGATGTAGCCCTTCTGGAGGGTGAACCCTCTGCCATCTCATCCCTGCTGAATTCCTTCCTCTCCCCAAACATTGGCCCCCCCCCCCCCCCGGGTCTCCAGGGATTTTCCAACCCAGACTTGGTATCCCTACCTTGGAGATGTGTTGTAAGCAGGAGTCCTCAACCTTTTTGAGTCTGTGGGCACACACACCAACGAGACATACACATGATTATGTTAAGTAATCACCCAAAGCCTGGTGAATGCAATAGAGAGAGGACAATGTGGTGGAGTGAGCAAGTCAGCATTGCCGGGACATTGAGGGGTGCTACATCACTCTAAGGGTGTACAGGTGTTATCTCCTTTTTGGGGGGTGCCTCTCCTTGAATGGGATGCCAATTTGGGAGAGCCAGTTTTGGTTTGGAGCGCGGACTCTAATCTGAGAGAACCGGGTTTGATTCCCCACTCCTGCATAGGCAGCTGCTGGTGTGACCTTGGGTCAGTCACAAGTTCTCCCAGAGCTGTTCTCTCACGAGCAGATCTCGAAAGAGCTCTCTCAGCCCCACCTACCTTACAGGGAGTCTGTTGTGGGGAGGGGATTGTAACCCGCTCTGAGACTCCTTCGGGTACTGAAAGGCAGGGAATAAATCCAATGTTTTCTCTCTTCCCTTCCTCTCTTCTTTGTCATAACCTGGGAGGTGCCCTCTGACTCCTCTCTCTTTCTCTCTCTCTCTCTCTCTCTCTCTCTCTCTCTCTCTCGATTTGTCCTCTCACACTGTTCATATGGCCTTCCACAGAGACACATGGACGGGGCTGTGGCTCAGTGGCAGAGCCTCTGCTTGGCATGCAGAAGGTCCCAGGTTCAATCCCCGGCATCTCCACGTAAAATGACGAGGCAGTAGGTGATGTGAAAGACCTCTGCCTGAGATCTTAAGAGAGCTACTGCCAGTCCAAGTAGACAATACTGACCTTGATGGACCAAAGGTCTAATTCGGTATAAGGCAGTTTCAGGTCATGTCACATATCTCTGCAGGTCTGCCCTGTAGAGACAATGCCCTCATACTCCCACACACATGATGTCAGACAAGCTGGCCATTTGTGACTCGGAATTTACTCTTTAGAGTAGACTTCTCTCTCTCCTTTTGATTGCAACCGGAATGTGAATGGGATCAACTCGAATACAGGTTAGTCTTCCTTCTTTGCAACATACTGGTCAAGTGTGTAGTGGTTAAGTGTGCAGACTCTAATCTGGGAGAACCGGGCTTGATTCCCCACTCCTCCACTTGCAGCTGCTGGATGACCTTGGGCAAGCCACAGTTCTCTCAGAGCTGTTCCTGAAAAAGTGCCGTTTCTGTCAGAGCTCTCTCAGCCCCACCCACCTCACAGGGTGTCTGTTGTGGGGAGGGGAAGGGAAAGGTGTTTGTAAGCCACTCTGAGACTCCGAGTGAAGGACGGGATATAAATCTAATCTCCTCCTCCTCCTCCTCCTCCTCTTCTTCTTCTTCTTCTGGATTTATTTACTGCACTGAACATCAAGCTTCTATGACTGGTCAGACTCTTCAATATTACCCAAATATCCCCGTGAAAAACAGGTAAACATTTTTGCAATGACTTGCTTAGGACATTCCATACCCCATTTTTCTCCACAGCGGGGATCCAAAGGCGCTTACAGAACACACTAATGCAATTTAAATAAATCAAATAAACATGAAACAGGGCGGAAAGAAACCCAAAAAGTACACAAAAACATCTTGATCTGGTCTCCACTTGGGCAGTCCAAAGCAGAAAGATCTTATCAAGGCCACAGGCAAAGATGCTGCAAGGGTTTTTAACTGGGCATATATCCAGGATGGGAAATCCCTAGAGATTTCAGGATGGAGACTGGAGAGGACAGGGACCTCAGTGGAGTGCAATGCCATAGAGTCCACCCTCCAAAGCATCCATTTTCCCAGAAGGAACTGATCTCTGTAGTCTGCAGATGAAGTGTAATTCCAGGGGAGGAGGAGGAAGAAGAAGAAGAGGAAGAAGAAGAGATTGGATTTAAACCCCGCCTTTCACCCGGAGTCTTAGGGCAGCTTACAAACTCCTTTCCATTCCCCTCCCCACAACAGACACCCTGTGGGGTAGGCGGGGCTGAGAGAGCTCTTTTGAAAACTGTCCTTGAGAGAACAGCTCTGACAGAACTATGGCTTGCCCAAGGTCATCCAGCAGCTGCGAGCGGAGGAGTGGGGAATCAAACCCGGTTCTCCCAGATTAGAGTCTGCGAGTCCGTGCACTGAACCACTACACCAAACTGGCAGACTGGATCCCCAGGTCCCACACAGAGGAGGGCATCTCTAAGCCCGGAGGCCCGGAGACCTTCCAGTATTACACCTGACCTTTAGACAATTGAGAGCAGTTTCTCTGGAGAAAATGGCCACTGTGGAAGGCGGGCTCTCTGCTGAAGTCCCTCCCCCCTCCAAACCCCGCCCTCCCCAGGCTCCGCCCCACAACTCTCCAGTTATTTCCCAACCCAGAGCTGACACTCTGACCGACTTGCATTAGTACTTGTCATTTTTTTCCCCTTCCGCGATGTAAATTTATTACTGGCAGCTAATGGCACGTACGGAGCAGCAATTGGAACCATCCTGGGGAGACGATGCGTAATGAAGCGTACCGCTTCTCTTTTGACACCCGCAGGAGCTCTTTTAACCGCCGGCGCCTTTGATTTTAGCATAATGCAAATGCCATTTAAATCCCCGTTTCTCCAAGAAACAATCGTGCATTTCTCGACTGACGTTGGCGTTCCTTTGAGACTCCTTTTAAAGGCAGAACATTTAAAATTTCAAATATTTTCCCCTCAGCAGAACATTAAAAGTCTGTTCTGTCTCTGACTGAGATGTAGGTAAAGTTGCCAACCTCCAGCTGGGGCTTAGAGATCTCCCGGTATTACTGTCAATCTCCGGACTACAAGGATCAGTTCACAAGGAGGAAATGTAGGGTGGCCAGCTCCGGGTTTGAAATACTGGGAGATTTTGGGGGTGGAGCCTGGAGAGGGCGGGGCTTGGGGAGGGGAGGGGCTTCAGTGGAGTACGATGCCATAGACTCCACCTCCCAGAGTGGCTATTTTCTTCAGGTGAACTGATCTCTGTTGCCTGGAGATCAGTCATAACACCAAAGAATCTTCAGGTACCACCTATTCAAGTCTTTGAGAGAAAGCATACAGAGGGCGATTCTGCATCTAGCATTCGCTCCACATTTCCTCCACTGGGAGGAAAAGGTGCAGTTCAACACCACATTCAGATACCTCGGGGCAACGCTGTACTGACTGCAGGCTCACCCCTGAACGGCCATAAATCTATGCAGAAGGTACCATAAAAGCCAACGATCCAAGAAAGTGAAAGCGTGCAGTGTAGAGGGTGCCATACAATCCGATGATCAAAGGGAATGAAAGCGGCGTGCAATGCGGAGGGGGATTTCTGTCCCAAGGCGGGTTTCATAAAACAACAGAGGGAAAAGCCAGTGCAGGATCGCCAAGAGAAGAAGGTGGATAAGAAAATATTTCACCGAGTGTGAGCATTACGGCGGAGAGACAGCACGCAGAGATGAACGCTGAGTAGGAAAGGAGTTGCTGAGTCCACACGTATTCTGCTCTGAAGAAGCCTTATGAAACGGGTGTCGTGACCTTTATGCTCTTTGTCTCCAATCCAGTACTGGTACAAGAGAGACACAAAGTCGATGTCCTGTTTGTAAGAACTTTAGATTATTGGACTGTGCTTGTCAACACGGTGGAATCATTTCCTGATGTCTGTTCTTGTATGAATGTGCAGGAATGTATTAGTACTAGTATTATTTATTTATTTATTTTTTATATTTATATTTTATTTAGGTATTTCTACCCCGCCCTACCCCGCAAGCGGGCTCAGGGCGGCTTACAGGGGCATAAGCCCAATATAAAATCATTAAAATCCAATAAAATCACAGAATACAATCAGTAATATACTATTAATAATAATAAAGTGCTTTAAGTTCTTTAAGTTCCAAGGTGGTCTGCAGTTGACTCTGCAGTTGGCTCCCACGAGAAATAACCCCTGCCAGCATTAGTTGTATCATACTGGCAGTATTAGTCCAAGCTAATCGGCTGGTCTTGCCGCCATGTAGTGCACCCTGCCGCCGGGCTATCAAGGGCGATCCAACTGAGATGGTATTTCCACCGTTGGTGGTGGTGGTGGGAGCGGCGGCCCCTACATAAAAGCCTGGTGGAAGAGCTCCGTCTTGCAGGCCCTGCGGAATTGCATAAGATCCCGCAGGGCCCTGATCTCCTCCGGGAGCTCATTCCAC
>NW_015173684.1:1181194-1181308 GCF_001447785.1 Gekko japonicus | reverse complement strand
ATGCTATAGGCATCCAGTGCAGTGCCTTCAACCCAGGCTTGATGTGCTCCCACCTGGGGAGGCCCATCAGCAGCCTAGCCACCGCATTCTGCACCAGCTGCAGCCTCCGGATCA
>NW_015173684.1:1180911-1181050 GCF_001447785.1 Gekko japonicus | reverse complement strand
GAAGTCCGGACTAGAACCAATGGACTGAACTTGAATCAGAAGAGTTTTCGGATAAACATTAGGAAGAACTTCCTGACAGTTAGAGCAGTTCCTGAGTGGAGAAGTCTTCCTCGGGAGGTGGTGAGCTCTCCTCATTTGG
>NW_015173684.1:1162234-1179819 GCF_001447785.1 Gekko japonicus | reverse complement strand
CCTGGGTATACCAGGGGGCCAACCTAGTGCGGGAGCGCAGAGGGCGCCGGGGAGCGATCTCATCGATGGCTGCGGAAAGCCGGCCATGCCAGTCCCCCACAAGCTCATCTAATGAGCCGCCAGGGGGCATCGGATCCCGCAGAGCCAGCTGAAGCCGTACATGGTCCATTTGGCTTCGCGGGCGAGCTAAAATCTGCTCGCCGCCTAAACGGGGTCGGGGTGGGATGTTCAGATGAGCCTTCAGGGAGTAGTGGTCCGACCATGGTACTGCCGTAGCAGTAATCCGGTCCACTGTAATCCCCACAGCGAAGATCAAATCGAGCGTGTGCCCGGCCTGGTGCGTGGGGACCGATACACATTGGGAGAGCCCCAGTGCCTCCATGGACGACACTAGGTCCGTAGCCCGGCTGGAGGCCGCGTCATCGGCATGGACATTGAAATCGCCCAAGACCAGAAGCCTCGGGTGTTCCAACGCCCAGCCAGACACGGCCTCCAGCAGGGACGGCAGGCTGCTGGCCGATGCGTTAGGCGGTCGGTACACCAGCCAAACTGCCAAGTTCTCTTCAGTCTCCAGCACCAGGCCGACACACTCCATGCCCGCGATCTCCGGTGAGGGGAGGGCCCTGAAGGAGTAAGCCTCCCGAACGAACAACGCCACTCCTCCCCCCCGCCCATTAGTCCGTGATTGGTGTACGACCGAGAACCCAGGCGGGGCAAGTTGGGAGAGAGCAACTGTCTCCCCGTCCCACACCCAAGTCTCAGTCATGCACGCCAGGTCCGCCTGCTGTTCCATGACGAAGTCCCTAAGGACTGTCGTCTTGTTGTTAATGGACCTGGCGTTACATAACACCAATGACGGAGAAGGGTTCATCTTCCGAGCCCCACTGCTGACCTCCCTTGGGATGGGTCGTAGGCTGGAAGGGCACCGAGCTATCCTTTTTCTCAGGGCTCTTCCATTGATGTTCTGCCTAGACCCACCGCTAAACTTTCCCCTCCCCAAGAGCACCGGAATCTGCTGCGCCGACATTGCTGTATCCATCAGTTACCGCAGCAACAGCTTCCACACCAGGCACCACCACCAACCGGGTGGATCTTAACAGCATAAACCAAATCATTAATATTGATCTATTTTTTGAAAATCTGTGGAAGAGTGATATCCCCCTTGTAAATATATCATGGTTGCCGTTGACTGTTTTTGACTCACTTATCCCGTGATCTCTCTTTGGTTATCCTTACCACCTGGAGGTTGGCAGTTCTAGGGAAACGGCTACTTTGGAAGGTGAACTCTATGGTATTATGCCCCATTAAAATCCTCTCCCTCCCCTTCCCAAACCCCACCCTTCCAAGACTTCATCCCCCAAATCTCTGGGTATTTCCAACCCAGTGCTGGCTAACCTAATTTGCAACAGAAATGTCTCATCCCTGTTTAAAAATCTACACACCCAACGGAATACTGTTTAGGGAGATTAATAGTTTAGCCTCACAAAAGGATTTAGAGCTCATTGGACTTCAGTTTGTTCCAAGTCAAATTCATAATTCTAACACTGTGATTTATTTAAATTTAAATTAGGCATAAACTAAGTGACAATGAATTGCATTAATCTGGATCACTTTAGTTTCAGGAGGGTACCTGTGTTGGTCACAAGAGCATAAGAAGAGCCCTGCTGGATCAGACCAATAGTCCAAGGAAACCTTTTCCCATCAAACCCATTTAATATTATAAACCCATGCATATTAAAGATAAAAACATGGGTGACAGAGCGGGTGAGACAAGCAAACCCATGGGACTGTGTTCTAGTGAGCGACACTCTAATCCAAATCCACAAGAACACCAGTTACAGAGACTTAGAACTACAAATGCCATGATACAGTGTGCCTGTATAAGTGAAATATACATGTCTGGAACATCTGGGGCTCTCACTAGAAGCCAGTAATAGATATTTTTGCCAGCGCAAAACAAAACGGCCAAGAACATGAGATGGAATTTCTGCAAAACTCTTTTCCTTGAAAGGTGACAAAAAATGGAATCCCTCCTGCAGGCTTTTCACATATGTTTCGAAATGCATTTGGGGATCAGTTGGCTGGCGATACTGGCTTTAGGAAGCGCAGTGCAGGAGATTTGCTTTGCTGTTTAATCAGCTGCAATCTCCTTTCGTCTTGGTAACGGCTGGTAACTGGAACATATCCTGCTGTCCATTGACTGTACACACTTTAATTATAAATTAAAATTACACATATCTAGAGGGAATATCAGTGTGTGTATATTTACAGACATGCCTTTATGTAAGTATAATCTGTGTATAAACATCTAAAATTATTCTACTTTATGCAACTCTGCAACATATAATTCTATGCCATGGGACAGAGAGGGCTCTGGTCGCCCTCACAGACTATCTTCGCAGGTAGCTGGATCGAGGCTGTGATTACTCATCTTTGTCACCAGCAAGCAGCTGGCATCAGGACAGGAGGCGTGCACTTTGCCATCTTGTCTGTAGCTCTGTTCTCAGCCTCCATCTGCAGTGCTCTAAGGGTGTAGGTGATACTGGTGGGCTGAAAATGGCCAACTGAGGTTCACCAGCTGAATCAGGGCTGGAGCGTGTCAGTGGCTCTGCAGCAGCTGTTGGCTGTGAATCCCGACAAGTCTGCAGCTCATTCTCTTGCTGGTCAGCTTCTGTTACACAGGGCTCCTCTTCTCCTGAGGAGTCCTCTTCTCCTGAGGAGTCTTCGCTATCGCTGAGCCCTGGCTGACTAATGACAAAAACATGCCCCTGCTTTATTTGGGTGTGGTGTAGTGGTTACGAGTGGAACGCCCAGGTTCAAATCCCCACTCCTGCCATGGAAGCCAAAATGGGTGACCTTGGGCCAGTCACACTCTCTCAGCCTAACCTCCCTCACAGTGTTGTTGTGAGGACAGAACGGAGGAGAGGAGAATGATGTAAGCCACTTTGGGTTCCCTGTTAGGGAGAAACGCAGGGTACAAATGAATGAAATGAATTAAATAAACTTCTCCATGACCCCGGCGTCCTTTCAATGAGATGTGCATTTGTTTGCAGTGTCCCAGATCCTGGATACCTGTCTTCTTTATGCATTGTTTCTTGAACAGAAACCCTTTAGAAAGCTGTTTGGTGTCACAGGAGGGCTGCCAGCTCCGGGTTGGGAAATCGCTGGAGATTCCTGGGGAAATTCCTGGTGGTTCCTGGGGAGGGTATGGTTTGGAGAGGGGAGAAAGTTCAGCAGGCATATGATGCTGAAGATACTGTCTTCAAAAATCGCCTTCAGGTGGAATTCTGGGAGATCTGCAGGCCCCACCTGGAGGTCGGTAACTCCTGCACACAAAAACACCTGCTAGTATATTTTGGAATAGAGAATGGTGGGCTAGTTTCTTGCTGTTTTGACTTCCAGAGCAAAGAGCAGAACACTGGTGAATCATATTCCAAAAGGCAACAGTCATGTCAGGCAGAAGTCATGTACAGGGTTAGCCTGAAGGCCACAGCACTTAGCGGAGCCCTGAAGCCTGTTTGGTGTAGTGGTTAAGTGCCCGGACTCTAATCTGGGAGAACCGGGTTTGATTCCCCACTCCTCCACTTGCACCTGCTGATGTGACCTTGGATCAGTCACAAGTTCTGGCACAGCTGTCCTTGAAAAAGAGCAGTTTGTGTCAGAGTTCTCTCAGCCCCACCCACCTCACAGGGTGTCTGTTGTGGGGAGGGGAAGGGAGAGGAGTTTGTAAGCCGCGCTGAGACACCTTTGGGCAGTGAAGGGCGGGGTATAAATCCAATCTCCTCCTCCTCCTCCACCTCTTCTTCTTCTTCTTCCTGGGAAACAGAAGCACAGATTCAACTATAGAGGCTAATTGCTATAGAGATTAAAGTATCCGGGGTCTACCAGAGGTTTAGCAGAAGACTGAGGCTCAATCCAGCCCCAGTTCCGCGACAATTGGCCTTTGGAGGGTAACCACAGGTTTGGGCTTTCTTAAAATTATGGTGATAGCCACATATTTTAATATTTTAATGTTAATGGTCAGGCCACACCTGGAGCATCGTGTGCAGTTCTGGAGGCCTCACTTCAAAAAGGGTGTGGACAGAATGGAGCGGGTGCCGAGGAGAGCGACAAGGATGATCGGGGCCCCGGAGACCAAGCCCTGTGAGGAAAGGCTGAGGGACTTGGGCATTTTAAGTCTGGAGAAGTGGAGGCTGAGGGGGGAACAGGATGGCTCTCTTGAAGTATTTGGAGGGCTGTCAGAGGAGCAGGGAGCTGTTCCTGTGGACAGCAGAAGAGAGGACTCACAAGAATGGGTTTGAATTATATGCGGGGAGGTAACAGCTGGATCTTAGGGAAAGCTTTTTTACAGCAAAGTTGTGCACCAGTGGAATCAGCTGCTTGGGGAGGTGGTGAGCTCCCCCTCCCTGGCAGTCTTTAAGCAGCGGCTGGACAAACTTTTGTCAAGAATGCTCTAGGCTGATCCTGCATTGAGCAGGGGGTTGGACTAGATGGCCTGTACGGCCCCTTCCAACTCTGGGATTCTATGATTCTATGAAAACTGGGCCACAAAGGTTTAGGATGGTGTCAGTGGGTGAGCCGTCAATTAGGGTTGCCAAACTCCAAGTGGTGGCTGGAGATCTCCTGGGATGTCAACTGATGTCCAGGTGACGGAGATCAGTTCATCTGGAGAAAATGGCTCCTTTGGAAGGTGGATCCTATGGCATGATGCCCCACTGAGGTCCCCCCCCTCCCCAAACTCTGCCCTCTCCAGACTCCACCACCAAAATCTCCAGGAATTTCCCAACCCGGAGTTGGCATCCCTAGATAGCCATCATGGAGAACCATTTTTTTTTTGCTTCCTAGAAAATGGAGAACAATGAACCCAGTGGTCTCCACAGTGACACCTAGGTGCTATTAAAGGTATTACAGCTTCTGCCTGCGGTCGAGTCAAACCCTCCATCTTGAGAATGAATCCAGCATTATTCGCTAAGGGAGCTTTATTTTTAAATCTCGCCTGACATGAGAGAATTTGATTGCGCAGGCTGGCCAGAATCCCACGTAATGTCTCCTTAAATTAGAGCTTCAGCATCGCGGGGCAGTGGCCTCTGCCGGAGACACGTTTGATGTACCCAATCCCCTCCTCACATAGCCCAAGACGTCTGGACGCAATCTCCCTCCGTGGCTCTCCTCCAACAAACTGGAACCGTTTTCTTTCCCACTTTGCAGCCTATTTCCCAGGAGTCTCTTCCCTTCAGTTTGGCAACACACAGCAGGGCTTGTCTGCAAACCGCTTTGCTTTTCCTTTCAAAAATCCGAGTTATGTCGGTGGCTCGGAAGGCCTTGCCCCGGCCTCTCTGAAACACAGCACGCCTGTGACTGCCTACAAGCGTCTTCAGTTTCCCCTTCAGCTTCCTGTGGAAAATTCTTCCTTCACCGAAAAAGCAGGAGACCAGAGTGCTCCTCAGGGGGGGTCTTTCTTGGGTTTTAACGGAGGCCGGTTCAAGGTATTGTGTTCCTGAAATTCAGAAAAAGCTGAATACGGGGTCAGACATTAGAGATATGTATCACTTCATAAAATCCCGGCGGCCGTCCCCGACTCTGCCATGGCTTTGACGAACCCGCCCGTGAGTCACTTCTGTGAATAAGCATGATAGAGTCTCTTGAGGAGGTTGCATTCTTGAAACGTTTCCAAGTGTGCCAGACCGTCTGCATTTCCAATAGATGGGGCCTTTCTGTGTCAAATCCCCTCTGGTCTCTTGGTGAGTTTAACCTTTTCCACGCAAAGCCATCTTGGTTCCTGTGATGTATCAAAGTCTTCCGCAAGGCTTCCGTGAACAAAGAAAGGATTTGATATAATACAGCCTTCACATGACAAAACCGGGATGGTGGGATGTCCACAAGTCAAACACATTTGTGCAAAAACCTTTAGTTAAGGTAAGGAATTTGTGTTGGTGCTGATGATGATACTATAGCTAGTCACCTGTACATTAGGGTGTCAGAGGTAAGGCTAACAGTAATTTCGCTCGTCCCCAGCTAAGGGCAGAATGGAATGGTATGTTATTGGCCATTTCCACATGTAAGCCTTCCAACCTCCAAGTGGGGTTTGGAGAACCCCTGGAATTAGTTGATCTCCAGCAGTGTTCCCTCTAAGCTGAGTTAGTGTGAGCTAGCTCACAGTTTTTTAGCCTCCAGCTCACAGATTTTTGTCTTAGCTCAGGAAGGACGGCTCCAGATCAAACTAATTTATGCAGTGGCCAAATCGCTGGCTCACAGCTTTAATGCCAGTTGCTCACAAAGTAGAATTTTTGCACACAAGACTCCACAGCTTAGAGGGAACATTGATCTCCAGCCCTAAGTATACCGAGTTACAGTAGTCTAGCCTGGAGGTGACTGTTGCATGGATTACCATGGCTAGGTCAGGGCGACGACAGGGTGTAGACTTTCCCATTTCCCGGGGGGGGGGCTGGGGCTGGGCCAGAGGCATTGCTTTGCTAGGAGCAAGGGTGGCTCCCGGGGGAGGCTGAGTTCCTTCCTGAAAATTTTGGTGGGGGCTGAAGCCCCGCCGCCCCCACGAAGATTACGCCCGGCCACTTGCCTGACTTGGCGCAGCTGGAAAAACGCCAGTCTGGAAACATTTGTGTTCTGGGCCTCCTTTGACAAGGAGGGATCCAGAATCACACCCAGGCTCTTGTCAGTCTGTGCCGGTAATAAGGGCACGTCATCAGGAGCCAGGAGTCGACCTCCCAAACCCATGTCCCCCCACCCCACCCAGCCACAGAACCGCCATCTTACCAATCGACTCTGCTTTAACCATGGACGGTGTTAAGTATGACACTTAACCCAGAGGAACAGTTCAACAAGTGATTTCAGCTTTACTCAGTGAGAACAGCATAAAGGCCCAGCCTTGTAAGGACTAGACCAGCTAGACAATTCCAATCAGCAAAACGGCAACTTATATACAATCCTGGCTGGGATAGCCACACCCATAATGTTTACAACAACCAATCACGTTAGGTATATTACATCCAATCACAATCAATACATAACGTCAAATCAAACCCATTCCCTCCAGAATGCACACCATTGGTCAGTATTTACAATCCGCATAATGAGTGGTGCTAGAGCATGCTTCACCATTATGTCTCCCAAGACATAACAGACGGCTTCAAGAGGGAATTGGATAAACATATGGAGCAGAGATCCATCAGTGGCTATTAGCCACAAGGGATAGATAGGAACTCTCGGGCTGGGGCAAGTGATGCTCTGTATTCTTGGTACTTGGGGGAGGGGGTTTAATAATGGGAGGGCTCCTAGTGTCCTGGCCCCACTGCTGGACCTCCTGATGGCACCTGGTATTTTTGGCCAGTGTGTTGGACTGGGTGGGCCATTGGCCTGATCCAACATTGGCTCCTCTTATGTTCTTATGTTCTTAACTACACCATCAGAGGCTCATTCACTTCCTCATCTTTTAACATTGTACATGCCATTAAATGCCAACTGTTAAGTCGCTCGCTTAACAAAGCAGTCGGAGAGTGATTCGGCAAGAACACAACTTTATTCTTCAACTCGAACACAACTCCAACAGGGATCAACATCTGATAGCCAGAACAGCCTTTACATTGCAGCTGTCCTGCTTTTAAACATTCCCGGCTAATGTAGCCACACCCACTGTACAAATACCAACCAATAAGGTTGTTCACATAAGGACCAATCACGGATGTTCCCACTCAGGGAGCCTGCTAGAAAGTGATTGGTTAGGTGCTTCCTGGGCTAGTAACACGATTGGATGGATTTGGATCCTAGCCCAGGACAAAGCTTTACATTACATTCCAATGAGATGTTTCACAACATATCATGCATTCAAGGCAGCTTTGAATACACTACACCAACAATGCCCTTTGGCTCTCGACAAAGGACAAACAGGGCAAACCCTACGCCAGAGGAGGGCGGGGTATAAATTAAATAAATAAATAACAAACGGACACAAATCTGACATCAGGAATCACAAAACTGAGAAACCTGTAGGAGAACACTTCTACCTTCATGGACATTTGATGAATGACCTCAGAGTAGCAGTTTTATTACAACGGAACATCAGGAACAGAATGAAAAGGGAAATTGCTGCATTACAAGTTATTACAACACTTGGAACAAAAACCTTCCCAGGACTCAACAAGGATATTGGTTTCTTATCTCATTACATGTGCTAACTCATTCAGCCCTCACAGATGACCTCCGAAGGCATCTGGATTGAGGCAGATCGGCAACGCTGTTGTTAGACCTGTGGGCCTCATTTGACACGGTCAACCACAGCCCTGTAGCTAGGGAATGTTTTGGGAGGGGGCCTCAGGGGGCCTGCCAGCTAATGAAATCAAAGCACAGTGCAGATGGTAAGTTGGGGCACTTTGGGGGCAGCCCAGGAGGTAGGGGGGCCAGAAGAAACACTAGGGGGCCGAGCTCCGTGAGCCCCACATTAGCTTTGGGCCAGGTCAACTATCAGCTACTGATCCACTGCCTCTCCGACACTGGAGTCCAGGGACTAGCCTTGCAGTGGCTTGCTTCCTTTCTCCGAGGCCGGGGACAAAGAGTGGCACTTGGGGATCAGCTGTCCCGAAGGCATCCACTGGAGTGTGGAGTGCCCCAAGGGGTAGTGCTGTCCCCGATGCTCTTCAGCATCTATATGCACCCTCTTGCCCAGATTGCCCGGAGGCATGGGCTGGGTTGTCACCAGTATGCAGATGACACCCGGCTCCAGCTGTTGTTGGGCAGCCGGTCCGGAAGATCTAGACCGAGCGCCACAAGCTGTGGGTGGCTGGCTTAGGCTGAGCTGGCTGAAACTGAATCCGATGAAGACGGAGGTCCTGTGCCTGAGCCGGAGCGGTCTGGGGGTAGGGTTCCCACTCCCGACCTTCGATGGGACGCTATTTGTGCCAGCGCCAGAGGTTAGGAGTTTGGGAGTGTTCCTAGATGTCTCCTTAACAATGGAGGCCTAGGTAGTAGCCACTGCCAAATCGGCCTTTTATCATCTCAGGCTGATTAGGTAGTTGGTTCCCTTCCTCGAACGCAACAACTTGGCAACAGTGATCCATACGATGGTCACCTCGAGATTGGATTACTGTAATGCCCTCCACATGGGGCTGCCCTTGTCCCAAATCTGGAAGCTGCAGCTGGTGCAAAATGCCGCGGCCAGGTTGCTGATGAGACTCCTTATACAAGAGCACATCCAACCTGTGCTAAAGACATTGCACTGGCTGCCTATAGCATACCGGATTCGGTTCAAGGTGCTCGGTATTACCTTTAAAGCCCTTTATGGCCAGGGATATGCATACCTGAGGGATCACCTTTCCCCATATGTTCCCCAGAGAGCGCTGCGATCGGGGACCCAGAATCGGCTCGTTTTCCTGAATATCAAGGAGGCCAGGCTAGCGACAACTAGAGCTAGGGCTTTCTTGGTGGCAGCTCCACTCTGGTGGAATAGGGCTACCAAATCCCCCCAGGGGGCGGATTTCCCCCCGCTTTGGAGATCCGATTTCCGCCCCCGCGGAATCGGCCCCTGGGGGAAACCCCACCCCGGCGTCCACGTCACCTGTGCACGCTGGGGGCAGGGCCACAGCCATTTGAGGGGAAAACTCGCCAGCCGGGAGCCCCCCGCCACCAGGTAAAAGTCATTTGGCAACCCTATGGTGGAATGAGCTCCCGGAGGAGATCAGGGCCCTGCGGGACCTGCTGCAGTTCCGCAGGGTCTGTAAAACGGAGCTCTTCCGCCAGGCCTTTGGTGCCGCCACCACCACTGCCACCACTGACATCTGACAGCCTGTGAAGAGAGAGCCTGACCCTTCTGGGTCCCCCAACCACAGCCCTAGTCATCCAAAGAAGATCACAGAGCTGACTGTATGATGAGGATAAAGTGCTGGCACTTCATTATGTTGTTATATTTATGGTTTTAAAGAATGTTGTGTATTAATGGATTTTATATTATACTGTTATATTATACTGTTTTATACTGTTGTGTAAGATAGATAGATAGATAGATAGATAGATAGATAGATAGATAGATAGATAGATAGATAGATAGATGAAGTAAGTAAGTAAGTACCATGTTGGGTCTCAGGATAGCTAGCGAAATAGGTTTGGAGGAGTTTGTGACCTGAAAAATATGACTTGGTTTTAAACAATCTAGCACCTATTCAGGCACATAACAGCGCCTCCCCCCCCCATGTCATGCCAGGATTCCCCCCCCCCAAAAAAGGCACGCAGATAGCTGGCCCTCTGAACTGAATCACTGCAGATTTGGAACAGACCGTGCGGGTGGGTGGTCTGAGCCGCCTCCAGACAGCCTTAAAGCCTACAAGGGAAAGATTTCGTTCCTGGAATGTATCTAATATTGTATATCAAAAGTGCTTTTGATTCCCAGCAGCCCTTCTGGAGGCAGGAAGGGCTAAATGTGTCACCAGCGCGGATAAACGCGCTTAGAACTCCTGGGAATGAACGGTGCTGGTTTTTCTTCCCGCTGTCTGCCAAAATCCAGCGGATTTCATTTGGCGCAAGTCGGAATACGTGTGTGGCACGAAGACAGGACCGCTCTCCGTCTGGGCACGAGGAATTGCCTCGCCACTCGGATTAGCCGAATCGGTCCCTCTCCCTGATAAAGCAGCCTCACCCCCCACTTCACCCCTTCCTGGGATGAAGTGACAGACACCCACCCGCAGACACAAATCCGTCTGTCTGCCGCATTTTATCCGACTCTTCCTCAAAGGAACATTCTGAGGTCAAGTCTCTCCTACTCCCTCCTTCCAACAACCCTGATAGGTTATGCTGAGGGCAAGCGGTTAGGCAGGGAGCTTCAAGGCTGCCTCTTGGTGTGGGCACAGCAATAGGGTTGCCAGACCCCCTCGGTGGAGGCTAGGGTTCCCCACCGCCAGGCCCCAACCACCCCACCGCCGATCAGCTGGCCAAAGGGGGAGAACTTACCCTCCAAAAGAGGGCGTTCCAGCCAATGTGCAGTGACATGCAGAGACGTGTCTGCCTCACTGTCCACATGACCCAGAAGTGACATCATGTCGGGGCTGTCAGGGCGACACTCTGGTATTTGAGCAAAAACTCTATGGTAGACGCCAAATTAGAGGCTAAATACAGAGCCTATATTTTTAGATTTGTATTTTAAGTGTACTGTAGAATAAACTGATTTGTTTTGTTTAATTTGTTTTTGTATCGTTTCTGCTCAACTTTTGTGTTACGGTTAAGTGTGTGAACTCTAATCTCGGAGAACCGGGTTTGATTCCCCACTCCTCCACTTGCAGCTGCTGGGGGACCTTGGGGAAGCCATAGTTCTGACAAGAGCTGTCCTTGAAAGAGCAGTTTCTCTCAGAGCTCTCTCAGCCCCACCTACCTCACAGGGTGTCTGTTGTGGGGAGGGGAAGGGAAGGTGATTGTAAGCAGCTCTGAGACTCTGAGTAAAGGGCGGAGTATAAATCCAATCTCCTCCTCCTCCTCTTCTTCCTCCTCCTCCTCCTCCTCCTCTTCTTCCTCCTCCTTCTCCTCCTCCTCTTCTTCTTTTCTGTGCCAACATCTCAGTTCCAGGTACAACCCGGAAGTGACAATGGGTAGTTCTAGGAATTGCTGAAAACTCTATGATTTGGCGCCGGAAAAGAGAGCGGGGCTGCTCCATGAAGGGCTCGAATCCCACCCTTGATTTTGTTTCCTTAAAAGGAATAACCAAGAAAAACACTATTTTTTGGTCGGGTTACTGACCCCTGTAGCCCAGTCCCGATGGCTGCACACATACCCAAAGACGAAGTCCTTGACAGAGCGTGCATAACACGCTTTTCTGTCCCTGTATGCATGTTGGCTGTACTTTGCTTTAGAGCAGAAGGAAGCTCATAAGCTTTCAGTGAGAGTCTTCTTTTTAAGAGCAGTCAAACATGCCTTTCTGAGATGTGGCTGGCAGGAACAAACAACTGTAAATGCACAGCCATTGTGCTAGAGATGGAGTTCTTGGAGGACAGGGCTGGTGGGGGGGGGACATAATTGCAGATAATAAAGCCATGTAATTTTTTGCAGACAGTGGGGACTTTGTTTCCTGTCTTTCCTGCCGATCGCCATCTGGCCCGAAATCTACGATTCTATAGGGGATTTTTGTTTGTTTGTTCTTCGGGTGGGGACGGCTAACTGGATCTGGCAACTTCTAATGTCATTAACACGGCAGAAGGCCCCCCCCCCCTCCACGCAACCCGGGCTGGGAAAGGAAACACGATGAAATGTACATCTCCACATGTAATTGCCGATATAATTTTTTTTTTAATGCCGCATGTTAAGTCCACGAGCGGCTGCGGTGGAGGTGTTTAGGTCACATCCTGGCAGAAGGAGGCGCAAGCTGGGGCCAACAGCTGCTTTGATTTTGCGCAGGGAAAGACATGTGCGCCTGGAGTCACATGAACCGCCAAAAGCCCAGCATCGACCAAAGCGTCAGCCAAATGGGAGGCGGCAACCAAGAGACCAGACGGAGATGGAGAGACTGGAGTGAACCCTATTGAATTCTATGGCACTTTCTGAATAAGATCAGGGAAGAAGAGGAAGAAGGAGGAAGAGGAGGAGATTGGATTTCTACCCCGCCCTTCACTCAGAGTCTCAGAGTGGCTTAGAATCTCCTTTTCCTTCCCCTCCCCACAATAGGCACCTTGTGAGGTCGGCGGGGCTGAGAGAGCTCTTTCGAGGACTGCCCTTGAGAGAACAGCTCTGAGAGAACTGTGACTAACCCAAGGTCACCCAGCTGGCTGCATGTGGAGGAGTAGGGAAGCAAACCCAGTTCTCCAGATTAGAGTCCGCCTGTCAAGACCCACAGCAAAACAACGAAGTACACGCTTCCAGGAAGGTTTTACTTTTATTGAAAGCTATAGATGCAGTAACAGGAACACTGTTAGAAATGGCGGGGATTCTATGCGCATAATAGGTTATAGGGCGTTTGTATCCACCCCACCCCCCGGAGTACCCAATTACAGGGGTTCCCGTGCGCGGGCATTAAGCTGAGAACAAACGGCTGCAAAAGCAAAACAGGTAAGAAGCTTCCCGCGACTCTGTCTGGGCAGAGACACATCAACTCTCCTCCAGCGGCCTTGAGAGATATGCGTTGCTGTGAAGAGGCAAAGTGCAAGGGAAAGAATGCACATGAAAGAAAACACACACTATACTATTGGCAGCTTAGCTGACACCGCCACTCTTAACCACTACACCAAACTGGCCGTGAAGGAGCTAGAAAAGATTCTTAAGTACAAGGAAGATAGTTTCAGAGGGTAGCCATGTTGGTCTGAAGCAGAGCAGCAAGATTTGAGTCTAGGGTTCCCAAGTACCTACCTACCATCCGGCGGGAGACACATGCTTTCCCGCCGGGAGATTCTTGCTTGGAACACAGGCGCTGCACTATTCCTTCGCCCAGACGTGACGTAGGCACGTAGCTGGGCGACGCTCTGGTAATGGGACTGGAAACTCGATGGTGCCATCAAGTTTCCAGCCCCATTGCTAGAGCGTCGCCTGGCTATGTGTCTACGTCACGTCTGGGCGACGGAATAGTGCAGCGCCTGTGTTTTCCCCGCGGGAATGGTCCCGCGAAAAACTATACATCCCCCGCCGAATTAAGGCAAGTACTTGGGAGCCCTGTTTGAGTCCCGTAGCACCAACAACACCTTGTTGGCCCCTGAGGTGCTTCCAGACTCCACTTTAAATGCAAGGGAGTGTTGCTGGCCACCAGGACCAAGATAATTCATACTATGAGATTTCTCTTTACTGTATATGGATGTGAAAGTTGGACAACGAAGAAAGCTGACAGGGAGGAAATGGATTCATTTGGAACTAGGGAAAAGGCCCGTTGTGGAAATAAATACAACGGCCTCTAGAAAGAGGCTCTGGGCGGGTGCCCCGGCCTTGGACACTCAGTGTCAATTTGCTGTGGGGACCTCAGCAGGGTATAATGACACTGAGTCCACCATTTTCTCCAGAGGAACTGATCTCTGCTACCTAAAGAACAGTTGTAATTTGGAGTGATCTCCGGCCCTCACCTGGATATTGGCAACGATGGTTCCCCAGAAGGAAATAGTTGGTTTGGAGGGTGGAATCTATGGCTTTGTACCTGTCTGAGGTCCCACGCCTCCTGAAACCTCACCCTCACCCTCTCCAGGCTCTATCCCTCGCATCTTCAGGAATTTCCCAACTAGAGTTGGCAACCCTATCTTCTTCCCAGCCAATCATCAACCTACCTTTATTTTCCCCTCACTCTTCAGCTTTCCACCCCACACACATCTGCAGCCTCTCCCTGACTGCTACGTCACATTGGCTGTTATACAGGGGCCACCTCAGCAGCATATAAGGATACAGAGCCCACCATTTTCTCCTGGGGAACTGATCTCTGCCATCTGGAAAGCAGTTGTAATTCTGAGCGCTCTCCAGCCCTCACCTGGAGATTGGACACATTTTACCTCAGAACAGCAAAACTGTTTAGAATGTTAGAGGCAAAAGCCAATCAAGTCGCATATGCAAACGACCTCTGTGTTCCGAGGCAGAGGCCAATGAGGCTGCATATGCAAATAACCTCTGTGTTCTGACTGGCTATGGGGGGGGGGGAGGATTAGCAAAATGTTTGAATGTTGGAGGCAGGACGCAGGCAAAGCAGCCAGTGGATAGGGAGACCCTCTGAATGACAGATCAGAGAGCGAACTGATTTTGGAGCGTGTGGAATGTTCTAGAGAAGTGCCACCACCATTCAGCTTTTATTTATAAGGGAGATGTGGGGCTGGAGGCGAGTTTTATGGGTACCTTGCAGACCACCAGAAAACAAATCAGGGGGTTCTAGATCAAATTAAGCCTGAGCTCTCCCAGGAAGCTAAAATGACTAAAAAGTCATTGTACTTTGGTCACATCACATCACGAGAAAACAAGACTCACCAGGCCTGTAGCTACAGCAGGGCATTTGGGGTTGCTCCGCCCCCTTTCTTAAAGGCATGGCCCCACAAGAATTTCTCCAGTAAATGCTTTTCCCCCAATAATTTTAAAGCATTTTTAAAAGGTGTGCACTTCTTTAAGCAGAGTGGGGTGCTGTGGTTGACTAATTCCTGTTTGGCTGGATGACCTTGGGCAAGCCGTAGTTCTGATAAGAGCTGTTCTTGAAAAAAGAGCAGTTTCCGCCAGAGCTCTCTCAGCCCTACCTACCTCACAGGGTGTCTGTTGTGGGGAGGGGAAGGGAAAGGAAAGGAGTTTGTAAGCCGCTCTGAGACACCTTTGGGTAGTGAAGGGTGGGGTATAAATCCAATCTTCTTCACTGAGCAAGGGAGTTGGAGTAGGTGACCTCTATGGACCCTTCTAACTCTGTGTCAAGAAACTGGTCTTCTTTAAGAGAGTTTTTCTGCCTAAGCTTTCTTGACTATAGAAGTCATCACCCCCGCCTGCCGGCTTGTGATCAGAATTATTGCTCTGGCTGGCCACGAGTTCTCATGTTGTAAGAAAGGGAGAAAAGTACCTCTTTCTCTACCTGCTCTATCCCACGCATAATCTTGTAACCCTCGATCATGTCACCCCTCAGTTGTCATTTCTCCAAGCAAAAGAGCCCCAAGCACTTTAACCTTTCCTCATAGGGAAGGTGCTCCATCCCCTTAATCATTTTAGTTGTCCTTTTCTGCAGTTTTTCCAATGCTATAAGAAGAAAAGGAAGAGGTTGGATTTATACCCCGCCCTTCACTATCCAAAGGAGTCTCAGAGCGGCTCACAAACTCCTTTCCCTTCCCCTCCCCACAACAGGCACCAGGCTGTGAGGTGGGTGGGGCTGAGAGAGCTCTTTCCAGAACTGCTCCCGAGAGAACAGCTCTGGGAGAACTTGTGACTGGCCCAAGGTCACACCGGCAGCTGCATGTGGAGGAGTGGGGGATCAAACCCGGTTCTCCCAGATTAGAGTCCGCGTTCTTAACCATTACACCAAACTGGCTCTCAGCTGTGACTTGACAACACACATCTGTTATGCCCTGACGTAGATGGGCCAGGCTAGCTCGATCTCATCAGGTCTCAAAAGCTAAGCAGGGCCCGTCCTGATGAGTGCTTGGATGTGAGACCACCAAGGAAGCCCAGGGTCACTACACAGAGGCAGGCCATGGCAAACCACCTCTGTCCGTCTCTTGCGATGAACGTAATTCCTAATCGCCAACGATATAATCTCACTTAACTCGTGATTTAAGGGCGGTCCGGCCATTTGGCTTTCGTTTCTGCCTGTTGGGAATTCTGAGCCAGGCCCTGGTGGGGGGGAGGAGGGGGGAGAGGGCCGGGCCTGCGTGGATTGATTGCCACCCTCTCCGTCCCCATGGAGATACACGCGGAGCGCTGTACGTGGCACATGAATTCAACCTAATTATGTCGCGCCGGCAATCATCCCACTTGGCCGGTGGTCATCTTCGGAGAGACCCTCTTGAAACCAATCTGCGCTGCTCCCATGCCGGGGAAAGGGAATTGTGTGGAATTGGCACTCGGGGCTGGTGCATAAAAGCCCTTTCATTGCGGAGCTGCTGGGGTCTCCCCCCCCCCCGCCTTTAGCTGCTCTGACCAATCAGTGGGACCCATAATTCTTCTGCCGTTGTCTAATAAATCATAAGGAGAATGCTCTCTTTTTCCACAGGCCACTGGGTCCCTGGCCTCAGGATGGTAGCTCTGTTCCTGGGATGTAGAATAAATGTAATCAGGCTGCCAGCTCTGGGTTGGGAACTACTTGGCGATTTTGAGGGGGTGGAGCCTAGGGAGGTGGGGTTGCCAGGTGAGGCCGACTAGGACTTAGCAGGAGGCTCCAGGAGAAGGGAACTCCAAAGTGAGTTCTGGGTGAGCTGCTGTTGCATTTAAAGGGACCACATTCCTTTTTAAAATATATTTTTATTCGCTTCTTCCCCTCCCAATTTTTTTAAAATTTTTATAAACGACAGACATCTCCCTTATATGTAAAAGCTGAATGGTGGTGGCACTTCTCTAGAACATTCCACACGCTCCAGAATTGGTTGGCGCCCTGGTGTGTCACTCAGAATATGTCCCTATCCACTGGCTGCATTGCTTGAGTCTCGCCTCCAACATTCTAAACATTTTGCTGTTCCTCTCCCCCCCATAGCCAGTCAGAACACAGAGGTTATTTGCATATGCAGCCTCATTGGCCTTTGCCTCAGAACACAGAGGTCATTTGCATATGCAACTTGATTGGCTTTTGCCTCTAACATTCTAAACAGTTTTGCTGTTCTGAGGTAAAATGTGTCCAATCTCCAGGTGAGGGCTGGAGATCATGCAGAATTACAACTGCTTTCCAGATGGCAGAGATCAGTTCCCCTGGAGAAAATGGTGGGCTCTGTATCCTTATATGCTGCTGAGGTGGCCCCCGTATGACAGCCAATGTGACGTAGCAGTCAGGGCTTCAGAGCACAGGAGAGGCTGCAGATGTGTTTGGGGTGGAAAGCTGAAGAGTGAGGGGGAAATAAAGGTAGGTTGATGATTGGCTGGGAAGGAGATAGGGTTGCCAACTCCAGGTGGGAAATTCCTGGAGATGTGAGGGATGGAGCCTGGAGAGGGTGAGGTTTCAGGAGGCGTGGGACCTC
>NW_015173684.1:1160086-1162146 GCF_001447785.1 Gekko japonicus | reverse complement strand
TCCTCCTCCTCCTCCTCCTCCTCCTCCTCCTCCTCGTCTTCTTCTTCTTCTTCTTCTTCTTCTTCTCCTCCTCCTCCTCCTCATCCAGTTCGGGGGGGGGGAGTCTTGGTAAAAACCAGGGATGAAACCTGAATGAGGCAGAGTGTGTCTGTGTGTGTATGGGGGAAACACCATTTCACACTTCAGTGTGACCGAGAATCAGCAAGGGCTATGCTGACACAGCAACTAATTACTGCTGAAAGGGCAGTCTGTTTTCCGCTGACTCATGGCACTGCAATGCAGTGTATATCTTGCCAACTCTTGCCAATCTCCAGGTGAGGGCTGGAGATCACTCAAAATTACAACTGTTCTTTAGGTAGCAGTTCCTCTGGAGAAAATGGTGGACTCAGTGTCATTATACCCTGCTGAGGTCGCCACAGCAAATTGACACTGAGTGTACAAGGCCGGGGCACCCACCCAGAGCATCTTTCTAGAGGCCGTTGTATTTATTTCCACAATGGACCTTTTTCCTAGTATATACATAAATGGGGGGTTACCATTACATCATTAAGTTGTCTGTTTAAGAACCTCATACAATATGTAGTTACTTTTTGTACGTCTTTGGCATAAAACTGAAGATGTGGTTTTTTGTTCTTCTGAGTTGGTTGTATGCAGGGCTATTTTTGGACAGGAACGCACAGGAACGGAGTTCCGGCTGAGTCCCAAGCTGGCCACGCCCAGCAGGAACTCATTAGCATAATAGGCCACACCCAACAGCAGAAACTCATTAGGATTGGCTACATTAGGGGTGTGTGGCTTAACATGCAAAGGAGTTCCTGCTACAAAAAAGCCCTGCGTTTTGACAACAAACAAGGTAAGCAGAATAAGAAGCAAAAGGTGGGTGTGGCTGGATAACCACACTTCTGGAAACATGGGGGTGCGGCCTAATGTGCTAATGAGCTGTGCTGTCAGGGGTGTGGCCCAATATGCTAATGAGTGGATAACAAATGAATAAGGAACTGGGGATAAGGAAGCAACTTCAGCCTCGTCTGGAAGTGGATCTTACTGCATTTTTCAGCAGTGTGCTTTTATGGCCGCATTACAGAAACTTACAGGACTGAGTTGGCAAGATATACACTGCATTGCAGTGCCATGAGTCAGCGGAAAACAGACTGCCCTTTCAGCAGTAATTAGTTGCTGTGTCAGCATAGCCCTTGCTGATTCTCGGTCACACTGAAGTGTGAAATGGTGTTTACACACACACACACACACACACTGCCTCATTCAGGTTTCATCCCTGGTTTTTCAGTTGCAAATTACCTTTCCCCCCCCCTATTGGATGAGAAGAAGAAGAAGAGGAGGAGGAGGAGGAGGAGGAGGAGGATTCATACCCCACCCTTCACTACCCGAAGGAGTCTCAGAGCGGCTTACAATCTCCGTTCCCTTCCCCTCCCCACAACAGGCACCCTGTGGGGTAGGTGGGGCCGATAGAGCGCTTTGAGAACTGCTTTTGAGAGAACAGCTCTGAGGGAACTGTGACTGACCCAAGGTCAGCCCAGCAACTGCATGTGAAGGAGTGGGGACTCAAACCCGGTTCTCCCAGATTAGAGTCCATAAGGAGCTGCTTCACATTGAACCAGACTCTTCATCCATCAAGGTCAGTATTGTCTACTCAGACTGGCAGTTGGCTCTCCAGGGTCTCAGGCAGAGGTCTTCCACATCACCTCCATCCCGATCCTTTTAACAGGAGAGGCTGGGGATTGAACCTGGGACCTTCTGCACACCTTAGCAGCGTTACACCCTTCATAGCCCATTGACTTCAATGGGCTTAGAAAGGTCTAACCCGTCTTGCCCTCACCTGGATGGCCCAGGCTAGCAAGATTGCATCAGTTCGCAGCAGCAAAGCAGGATCAGCCCTGGTTAATACTTGGATGGGGGACCACCAAGGAAGCCCAGGGTTGCTACACAGAGGCAGGCAACGGCAAAACCACTTCTGTTTGTCTCTTGCCTTGAACACCCTCTGGAGTCACCTTGATGGTACTTTCCCCCACCGACTCTACTTAGGACTGCTTTGAAAGAGT
>NW_015173684.1:1138236-1160054 GCF_001447785.1 Gekko japonicus | reverse complement strand
ACCTCCAGAAGCCCTCCCACTGTCGGCCCCCCCAAGCCCCAAGAATACAGAGCATCACTGACCCAGACATAAGAACATAAAATAAGCCAATGCTGGATCAGTCCAATGGCCCATCCAGTCCAACACTCTGTCACGCAGTGGCCAAAAATACCAGGTGCCGTCAGGAGGCCCACCAGTGGGGCCAGGACACTAGAAGCCCTCCCACTGTTGCCCCCCCCAAACACCAAGAAGACAGAGCATCACTTGTCCCAGACATAAGAATATAAGAGAAGCCATGTTGGATCAGGCCAATGGTCCATCCAGTCCAAAAATACCAGGTGCCATCAGGAGGTCCAGCAGTGGGGCCAGAACACTAGAAGCCCTCCCACTATTGGCCCCCACAAGCACCACGAATACAGAGCATCACTTGCCCCAGACATAAGAATATAAGAAAAGCCATGTTGGATCAGGCCAATGGTCGATCCAGTCCAAAAATACCAGGTGCCATCAGGAGGTCCAGCAGTGGGGCCAGAACACTAGAAGGCCTCCCACTGTTGCCCCCCACAAGCACCAAGAATACAGAGCATCACTTGCCCCAGACATAAGAATATAAGAGAAGCCATGTTGGATCAGGCCAATGGTCCATCCAGTCCAAAAATACCAGGTGTCGTCAGGAGGTCCAGCAGTGGGGCCAGAACACTAGAAGGCCTCCCACTGTTGCCCCACCCCCAAGCACCAAGAATACAGAGCATCACTTGTCCCAGACATAAGAATATAAGAGAAGCCATGTTGGATCAGGCCAATGGTCCATCCAGTCCAAAAATACCAGGTGCCATCAGGAGGTCCACCAGTGGGGCCAGGACACTAGATGCCCTCCCACTGTTGCCCCCCCCCAGCACCAAGAATACAGAGCATCCCTTGTCCCAGACGGAGAGTTCCTATCTATACCCTGTGGCTAATAGCCACTGATGGACCTCTGCTCCAGATGTTCATCCCGTTCCCTCTTGAGCTCCCTGCAAGCTATAGCTGGCAGGTTCGGCCATCTAGGTATCTTTGAACAGCTGCAAAGCTTCGCAACCATGTGCAAAGGAAGGGAGGAGAGTCCAGTCCATGAGTCACCTCATCAAAAACAGCCATGTTGCCCCAATGTCCATAGCAACAAGGGGGGAAAAAAACAATGCTCCCGAAATGGAGGCTTTGGAGAAATACTCCCTACATAAGCAGAGTGCAGCAGTGTCTCAGCATCCTCTCTGCCAGGTTTGGCGGCCGGTGATGCAGTCTCTCTGGTGGGAGTGGAAAGTGACATGACGTTGCAGCTGACTAATGACAACCCACTAGGGTTTTCAAGGCAAGAGACATTCGGAGGTGGTTGGCCATCGCCTCCCTCTGCGTAGCAACCCTGGACTTCCTCGGTGGTCTCCCATCCAAGGACTAACCAGGGCTGACCTTCCTTAGCTTCCAAGATCTCTGAAAAGACTAAGCTAGCCTCAGCTATCCAGGCAATCTTTGTGAGAGGCAAGAGGAAAAATGCTGGCTCGCAGTGGGTCACAACTGGGGAGCTTCTCTTTCAAACCTAGCGGAGGGTAGCTGTTTGGTGTCTAGGAGCGCGGACGCTAATCTGGGAGAGCCGGGTTTGATTCCCCGCTCCTCCACATGCAGCTGCTGTTGTGACCTTGGGTCAGTCACAGAAAGGAGGAGGAGGAGGAGGAGGAGGAGGAGGAGGAGGAGGAGGAGATTGGATTTATACCCCGCCCTTCAATCCGAGTCTCAGAGTGGCTTACAAACTCCCTTCCCTTCCCCTCCCCACAACAGACACCCTGTGGGGTAGGTGGGGCTGAGAGAGCTCTTTCGAGGACTGTCCTTGAGAGAACAGCCCTGACAGAACTACGGCTTGCCCAAGGTCATCCAGCAGCTGCGAGTGGAGGAGCGGGGCATCAAACCCAGTTCTCCCAGGTTATCCACACACTTAACCACTACACCAAACAAGCAGCCTAAGGAGAAAAAGGTTGCTGGTAGCCACACTGATCTGAAGCAAACTCCCAAAAACAAAAGACACAAAAGACCTTGTATTAGGACCGACCAAAAGGACACCATGACAATTTGCAAGTATTCAAATTCTCCAGAGGTCTTCATCTGGCTGCTTGGTCCTAATAAAAGTTATTATGAGGTTTTTGCTTTGGACCAGTGCAACTGAATCCTCATCTGTAATGGAATATACTGGGAAACAGTCACATCACAATCCCACACTAAGGATGCCACTGTCCCGCTTGGGGCAGGGCATCCCCCACCTCAAATTCCCATTGCCATCACTTCTGGGGGAAACCCGGAAGTGACAGCGGGTAGCTCTAGGAATCACCAGAAAAATCTATGGTTTTACCATAGAGTTTCCAGTGATTCCTGGAGCTACCCATCATCACTTCCGGGTTTTCTTCTGAAGTGATGTCATCATGCCTGTAACACTGCCCGCCATCATGTCGCCACCCCCAACCCTCCTGCTGTTTGCCATGCAGAGTTCAGCCAGTCTAATCACATGGATTGCAATGGACTTACTGGAGTAACTCTGCAGAAGATTGCAGTGTAAGTCTGCTACCTTTCCATTCGTTTTTGGAAGAAGAAGAAGAGGAGGAGGAGGAGGAGGAGGAGATTGGATTTACACCCCACCCTTCACTCGGAGTCCCGGAGCGGCTTACAAACTCCTTCCCCTCCCCCTCCCCACAACAGACACCCTGTGAGGTAGGTGGGGCTGAGAGAGCTCTGAGAGAGCTGCTCTCGAGAGAACAGCTCTGACAAAATAATGGCTTGTCCAAGGTCATCCAGCAGCTGTAAGTGGAGGAGTGGGGAATCAAACCCGGTTCTCCCAGGTTAGAATCTGCACACTTAACCACTACACCAAACTGGCTCACAAGAGGGGAAACAAAATAAGGGGGTAGCCTGTACGATCCCTTCCAACTCTGTGATTCTATTCTTCTATGTGATTCTATAAGGGAGGGCAACGCACACCTGTTGCACACATCCGGAGCCAGAGAGCCGTATTCTGGTAGCATTTTGGCTGTTGCCGCTGTTTATAAACCCCTCCGATGCTTTGGGATGGGTGCCTTTGTTTCCTTTCGCCAGCCACCTGCGCATAAGCCCTAAAGATTTAGCAAAAAAACCCACAGTGCTACTTTCCGCTGGGTCTTGAATGCTGCAAGGAAGGCATCACCTTAGACGGGATTCAATGCGGCTTTTGTTCACAACCGGAGCATTAAGGATACAAAGCGCAGTTGTGACGGCCGCCGTTTTGCAAAAAAAGAAAAACAGAAAATCCTGGAGTCCCCGCCCGGCCCAGCTTCCGCCTTGAGGCCATGTTATATTTCACATTCGACTGCTGGCACCAAGAGGCCTGGAGGGCTGGTGCTCCGTGAATGCCGCTCCTTTCTGGGGAATCGCTGAGCCACAAGGAGGAATTCACAGCCACCCCCTACGTCTTAAGACTGGGCCCATAAAACTGGAAGCTCGGGAGCGCTGGCAAACAAGGGCTTCATTAACCCGATGGCGCTGGGGGTGGGGGAGGGAGAGAGAGAGATACAGAGGGACCCTGAGTGGGAAGGCAACCCCGTGTTAGAAGAAGAAGAAGAAGAAGAAGAAGAAGAAGAAGAAGAAGAAGAAGAAGAAGAAGAAGAAGAGGAGGAGGAGGAGGAGGAGGAGGAGGAGGAGGAGGAGGAGATTGGATTCATACCCCGCCCGGCTTACAAACTCCCTTCCCTTCCCCTCCCCACAACAGACACCCTGTGATGTAGGTGGGGCTGAGAGAGCTCTTGACAGAAACTGCTCTTTTTCAAGGACAGCTCTTATCAGAACTATGGCTTGCCCAAGGTCATCCAGCCAGGTGCAACCACGACACCAAAGTGGCCCAGAAGGAGAAGGAGGAGGAGGAGACTGGATTCATACCCCACCCTTCACTACCTGAAGGAGTCTCAGAGCGGCTGACAAACTCCCTTCCCTTCCCCTCCCCACAACAGACACCCTGTGATGTAGGTGGGGCTGAGAGAGCTCTTGACAGAAACTGCTCTTTTTCAAGGACAGCTCTTATCAGAACTATGGCTTGCCCAAGGTCATCCAGCCAGGTGCAAGTGGAGGCGTGGGGAATCAAACCCGGTTCTCCCAGATTAGAGTCCGCGCACTTAACCACTACACCAAACTGGCTGTCTAAGACCTTAAAGAAGACCTTATTAGAAGACCTTATTCTGGGGTGCAGAGGGCAAGCAGTCAAACCAATTCCTTATTCAATTTTTTCTCGAAATACAGGCTTCTCAGAGGGCAAGAAAAATAGAAGCCTGTGGCTCCAGAATTTGGACCGGGCACCACCGCATGTCATCTTGCAGGGAATAGTCTCCAGAGTGTGGGGATGTGTCATTTGGGGTGGTCCAAAGAGTTTTTTGGGGTGCATCGTGGCCCAAGTGTCTGCCTAAGAACATAAGAACATAAGGGCCAAAGGCCCATCCGGTCCAACACTCTGTGTCACACAGTGGCCAGAAATACCAGTGCCATCAGGAGCTCCACCAGTGGGGCCAGGACGCTAGAAGCCTCCGACTGTTGACCTCCCCAAGCACCAAGATGACAGAGCATCCCTTGCCCCAGAGTCCCTATCTCTACCTTGTGGCTAATAGCCACTGATGGACCTCTGCTCCATATGCTTATCTAATTCCCTTTTGAAGCCGTCCATGCTTGTAGCTGTCACCACTTCCTGTGGCAGTGAATTCCAAGTGTTAATCGCTCTTTGAGTGAAGAAGTACTTCCTTTTATCCGTTCTAACCCGACCACTCAGCAATTTCATTGAGTGCCCACGAGTTCTTGTATTGTGAGAAAGGGAGACAAATACCTTTTTCTCTACCTGCTCTATCCCATGCATAATCTTATAAACCTCAATCATGTCTCCCCTCAGTCGTCGTATACCCCGGCCGGCGAATACTGAGCATCACTTGCCCGAGACCAAGAGTTCCTATCTAGACCATGTGGCTAATAGCCACCGATGGACTTCTGCTCCATGTTTATCCAATTCCCTCTTGAAGCCATCCATGCTTGTAGCCGCCGCTACCTCCTGTGGCAGTGAATTCCAAGAATTATGGCGACCCAAGCAAGCGCAGCATAGCAGGATCTGACAGCGATGTACAAAGGAGTATAAGGCCATAAAATATGCAAAACATTGAAATTCAATATTTTTTGTTGTTTAGTCGCACAGTCAAGTCCGACTCTTTGCGACCCCATTGACCAGATCACGCCAGGCCTTCCGGTCTTCCGCCGTCCTCTGAAGTTTGCTCAATTTCATGTTCGTTGCATCTTATGACACTGTCTAACCATCTCATCCTCTGCCGTCCCCGTCTTCTTTGACTTTCAGTCTTTCCCAGCATCAAGGTCTTCTCCAGTGAGTGCTCCCTTCCAGGGGTCGTTTCGTAGAAAAAGAGCTAGGGGAACTCATTAGCATAACTCATTAGCATATGTTACACCCCCTGACATCACCGGAAGTGTGTCATAAGGCCACACCCCCTGACATCACCGGAAGTGTGTCATGAGGCCACACACCTCGCCCCCAACAGTCCCGGCCGCGGCCGGCGACCTTGCAGCTCCACTGCTGAGCCCCATGAGGGGCCCGGTGGTGGACCTGCAAGGCCGGCGGGAGTGCAAGGAAGCCCCGCGAAGGCCCTCCGTGGCCCCAGGCAGGCAGGGGTGGGGAGAGGCAGGGAGGAAGCAACTTACCCTCCCTCTTCTCCTGCCTCCTCCTGGCTGAATGAGGGCCGGAAGCGGGGCGGCCAGAAGCAGGGGGCGGGGCTTCGTCATGTGCCCCGCCCCCCGTACCTCACCCGGGGGAACTGCGATCCCCCGCGATCCCCCCTGAAATGACCTCTGTTCCCTTCTCATTGGGTGGCCAAAGTATTTGAGCTTCAGTTGCATTATCTGGCCTTCCAGGGAACAGTTGCATGTGCCTGCCCCCGGGGCTCCTTACTGCCGGAGCTCCACTCCTGTGCGCTCCTGCAGGAAATGACCCCTGCACCGCAGTAACATCTACTTTGGTCCTGCGATCCTTTTTGACTGGCAAATGCCAGGGACTGGACCTCAGGTCTTCTGAGCAGAAATCTGAGACTCTACCACTAAATTGCTCTGATAGGGCTGACCCAGGCTAGGCCGATCTTGTCAGATCTCAGAAGCTAAGCAAGGTCAATTGTGGTTAGTATTTGGGTGGGAGACCACCCAGGAAGTCCAGGTTTGCTATGCAGAGACAGGCAACAGCAAACCACCTCTGAACGCCCCTTGCCTCGAAGACCTAGCTGGCTCTGACTTAATGGCGATGTCTACCACCACCAGTGTTCCCTCTAAGCTGAATTAGTGTGAGCCAGCTCACAGTTTCTTTAGCCTCCAGGGGTCCATCTAGTCCAGCATCCTGCGTCCCACAGTGGCCAACCAGTTCCTCTGGAGGGCCAGCAACAGGGCAGAGAGGCCGAGGCCTTCACTAGAACGTAACAACAGCCCTGCTGGATCAGATCAATGGTCCATCTAGTCCAGCATCCTGTCTCACACAGTGGCCAACCGGTTCCTCTGGAGGGCCAGCAACAGGGCAGAGAGGCTGAGGCCTTCACGAGAACATAACAAGAGCCCTGCTGGATCAGACCAGTGGTCCATCTCTTCCAACATTCTGTCTCACACAGTAGCAAACTAGTTCCTCTGGAGGACCAACAACAGGGCAGAGTGGCCAAGGCCTTCATTAGAACATCAGAAGAGCCCTGCTGGATCAGGCCAGTGGTCCATCTAGTCCAGTATCCTGTTTCACACACTGGCCAACCAGTTCTTCTGGACAGCCACCAACAGGGCATAGAGGCCAAGGCCTTCCCCTGATGTTGCCTCCTGCCTCTGAATGTGGAGGTTCCCTGCAGTTACCATGGCTGGTAGCCATTGACAGACATATCCTCCATGAATCTATCTAATCCCCTTTTAAAGCTGTTTATTCCAGTGGCCATCACCAAAGTTCCCTCTAAGCTGTGGAGTTTCATGAGCAAAAATTCTCCTCTGTGAGTTACTGGCATTAAAGTTCTGAGCAGAAAATTTGGCTACTGCATACATTAGTTTGCTCCGGAGCCATCCTTCCTGAGCTAAGGCAAAAATTTGTGAGCCGGAGGATAAAAAAATGTGAGCTAGCTCACAATAACTCAGCTTAGAGGGAACACTGGCCATCACTACCCCCTCTGGCAGCGAATCCCACATTTTATGCACTCTCTGTGTAATGTCGTATCACCACAACAATAGCAGTTTTGCAACCGGGCGTTCAGCTTTCAGCTCCTGCTGCTAAATTGTGAAACAACCATCAGCAAGTAAAGCGACTGGAAAGCAGCGTTATGGAGCATTACACGATGCTTGGGGTATTTCTTTGTTCATGTAGTGCATCCAACCTCTGGTGCTTGTTGGCTTGTATTTCTGGCTGACTAATGGCATTCCGACGTGGTTTGGAACTGAGCGCCAAGACTTCGCCACATCTGCATGCTTAACAATCTGGCTTTTGGATCTCAATGACACATTTTTTGGACGGCATATTGTGGATCTTTTGGCACGATTGCTTAAGACCCCTTTGACTCGTCTTTATGTGTACCTGAAGTGAATTAAAACAACGATGTGTACAGGGGAGTCAATAATCCCAAGCAAAATTGAGGCCTCTTATCTCACACTGCAAAGGTGTTTGTAGCAGCTGTTGAAAACTGTAGCTATAGCAGGCGCCTGGAGGCTTTGGCACACGTTGAACACCATATACAGCTGACTGTACTAACCAGAGCTTGATGTACACTTGCCGGTCTCCTGGTTGGTATAGTCAAAAAATACAAGAACCATGAAACTATAACTATGGCAAGTTCAGTACTTCAATATTTTCTTCTTACAGTGCCTATGTCTCTACAACGGTACATATCTTTTTTTTTTTTATAGATCTTTATTAATTTTTAAGACATAAATAAACATCAAAGCTAATCCACTATTGTATCACAGATATGCATACGACCCCTTACCAGCTCTATATTTACCTCCAATTTTAACCCTCCACCTTTAACTTCAAATTATACAGTTTTTTCCACTTCTTCTCAAAAAGTACATCATCTTCTCCCTTCAATCTACAAGAAATCTTATCCATTTCGGCAACTTCAAAGAACTTCTGTATGACCTCCATTTTACCCGGAATTACAACGGTACATATCTTAATCACAATAAAGGCCTTGGCTGGAAGGGTGGGGCATACATCTGATAATAAAATTAATAAATAAGTAGTTATCACTATCAGCAGTCCATTCGAACGATGAATGAAAGCGCCTGTGTTTTTTTCCAAGATTAAAGTGCTTGTGCTGTGAAAATGGTGCTTGTTAATTTTTTGTCTGCCTTTGAATGGTACTGGGATCAGTGTTCCCTCTAAGCTGAGTTGGTGTGAGCCAGCTCACAGCTTTTTAGCCTCCGGCTCACACATTCTTATCTTCGTTCAGGGAGGATGGCTCCAGAGCAAACTAATTCAGGCAGTAGCCAAATCGCTCGCTCACAACTTTGACGCCAGTAGCTCACAAGGTAGAATTTTTGCTCGCAAGACTCAACAGCTTAGAGGGAGCCTTGACTGGGATATATGGATTTTGCTCTGTTGCCTCTTTGAGAAAGCTGGGAAGAAACGGGAATTAAAGGTCGACAGGTCCGTCAGAGGCTCCATTAGAACGTCCATAAATCATCCACAGTTACTGGGTCATAGGACCATTTACTACCGCACAAGCACTTTAATCTTGGAAAGAACACTTACAGGCACTTTCATTATGGACTCTTGATAGCGATAACGAATTGTTTATTGTGATTAAGATACGTACTGTTGTACAAACATATGCACAATAATAAGAAAATATTGTTGAACTTTCCATAGTTATAATTTCACGGTGCTTGTATTTTTTTAATTATACCTTTTCTCCTGTGGATCTCTCTGGATTAAATAGTCTCCTGGTAGGGGCAGGGAATTCCCCACTGCCAGCTCCCATTGTTTGATGCCACTCCAAGTGGCAGTGTGAGAAAAGTTTGGATGCAGCATTACATCACGTCCAGGGAAAACCCAGAAGTGATTGAATGTAGCTCTAGGAATCGCCAGAAAGGCTATGGTTTGGCCATAGAGTTTCTGGCAAGTCCCAGAGCTACCTGACATCATTTCTGGGTTTTCACCAAAAGAGACATAGTGGCATATTCAGGGGTCATTTTGTAGAAAAAGAAGTGCAGGAGCTCATTAGCATAACTTATTAGCATAACTTGTTTGCATATGCCACACCCCCTGACATCACTGGAAGTGTGTCAGAAGGCAACACCCACTGCTCAGGCTCCACTGGACTGTTTTGGATTGCTAGCTATGGGGGGGGGGGGAACGCACAGATCTGCCCTCACAGTGGAGGGAGAGCTTGTACCTGAAGGGTAAGCTCTGAAACTTACCTGGTTGCTTCTTGCTCCTTGTGGCCCAACTGAGGGCTGCTGGGAGCAGGGGGCGGGGCTTGCTGCATGTGCCCACCCCCTGGGCTCCTTACTACCGGAGCTCTGCTCCTGTGCACTTCCGCAGGAAATGACCCCTGGGCATATTCAACATCGTGTTCCCACATGTCCCCACCCACCAACTTCCTGCCGGTAGCCAAACATGTTGGGGGCGGCCCCACCTTTATAGTTTTTCAGATGATAACTCAAATATGTCCATTCAAAAGTAGATCAAGATGGGTCGCCCTGTTAGTCTGTCTGCAGCAGTAGAAAAGAGCAAGAGTCCAGCAGCACCTTAAGGACAAGCAAAATTCGTGGCAGGGGAGGAGCTTTTGGGAGTCACGGCTCAATTCGTCGGATACCAGTGGCTCACGAAAGCTCACACCCTGCCACAAATGTTGTTAGTCTTCGAGGCGCTCCTGGACTCCTGCTCTTTTCTACTACATTAAAAAAGTACTTTGGGTGAGTTGACCTTGACTGGTTTCAAAACTCTGTCCCCGATGCTCAATCTGTGCCGGCTGACTCTCACACGCACAACCACTTGACCAGCAGGCGGGCATGAACTGCACCGATGCTACTTTAAAGGAACAGCAGATCAAAAACTGTTCACACTCCAGACCGATTCCTTGGGCAGATGACATCCCTTTTATGTCAGTGAGCTTTTAAAGATCACTTGCGGAGCAGATTTGAAAAATCCTCGATCATGCGGCTCCCCTTGCCTCACAATGTTCTCATTGTCTTTGCCCCAGCGCGGTCGCAGCAGAAAGCTCTCTCCCCATCTGGACGAAAAAAAAGGTTTTGACTTTTACGAAAAGAAAAACATAATCCCGACACGCACGCACGTTAACTCATATTGTTAAGCAGGAATTCTTTTCCAGAGGAGATCTATGAAACTGAAGGTCCCCGCGCATTAAGTTACCCCCATCCATTATCCATGACACGTCGTGGCTGTTAGACATTTGCCGATGGAACATTACTTTCGCCATCACAGAGGCCCGAGAATAAAGATCCCAATAAAAGAACACACACATCAAACATCGGCTCCTTGTGGCACGGCCCCTTTGAAGTCCCCATTGGCGGCGCTCCAACATCCAGTCACAAATTGATTTACAATTTTCATAACCATCCCCGCTCCGCTCCCAAACGGCACTCTGGAACCGCGAACCAAGATGGAAATCCCAGCATCTGATCGAATCCCCAGCCATCTTGCATTAGTAAGGGTCCTGTGTTTCAAACACAATTTTTCATCCAAATCTATTTTCATCTGGCTGTGTCGAAGATGCAGAAAGCCGCACGGCAAGGCCGAGTTTGAGGCAGTGTCAGCCGTGAAGGAACTGAAGTTGAACAAACTGGCTTGGCTCGATATTGGAGGAGATGTTTTCATACCACCACTTCAGCCGACAGCTTGAGAATATTTGTGTGTAAATTTAAACAATCGGCCTTTCCCCACAGGTTGTTCTGAGGGATCGGGACTCTCATCCTCTGGGACTCCAACCTGCATTTCCTCATGAGGAGGAGGAGGAGGAGGAGAAGAAGAGGAGGAGGAGGAGATGGGATTTATACCCACCCTTCACTCCCCAAAGGAGTTTCAGAGAGGCTTACAGACTCCTTTCCCTTCCCCTCCCCACAACAGACACCTTGTGAGGTAGAAGAAGAAGAAGAAGAAGAGATTGGATTTATACCTCGCCCTTCACTACCCAAAGGAGTCTCAGAGCGGATTACAATCTCCTTTCCCTTCCCCTCCCCACAACAGACACCCTGTGAGATAGGAGAAGAAGAAGAGACTGGATTTATACCCCACCCTTCACTACCCAAAGGAGTCTCAGAGCAGTTTACAAACTCCTTTCCCTTCCCCTCCCACAACAGACACCCTGTGAGGTAGAAGAAGAAGAAGAAGAAGAAGAAGAAGAAGAAGAAGAAGAAGAAGAAGAAGAAGAAGAAGAAGAAGAAGAAGAAGAAGAGGAGGAGGAGGAGGAGGAGGAGGAGATTGGATTTATACCCTGCCCTTCACTACCCGAAGGAGTCTCAGAGCAGCTTACAAACTTCTTTCCCTTCCCCTCCCCACAACACATACCCTGTGAGGTAGGTGGGGCTGAGAGAGCCCTGACAGAAACTGCTCTTTTTCAAGAACAGCTGTGCCAGAACTATGGCTTCCAGCAGGTGCAAGTGGAGGAGTGGGGAATCAAACCCGGTTCTTCCAGATTAGAGTCTGTGCACTTAACCACTACACCAAATTGAATAACATAAGAACATCATAACTTTCACAGGCTGCTGCCCGCCAGTGGCCAGCTACCCAGGAGGGAATTCCCCCTACCCTCTCAAACAGCGACGTAATGCATGACACACTGTCACCTGGGAGTGATGTAGGTGCGTTGATGACATTGGGGGGATGCTCTGGTTTTTGGGCAAAACTCTATGGTTTGTGGGCAATTTTACCATAGAGTTTTGCCCAAAAATGAGAGTGCCCCAACGTCACCGGCATGCCTATGTCATTTCTGGGTGGTGTATGCACGTCATGCCGCCCACTCCTAGAATGCTCCCCAGTCACCCCGCTGGCAGGGCAATTGGACCTGGCTACCCGAGAACCTCAGAAGAATCCTGCTGGATCAGACCAGTGGTCCATCTAGTCCAGCATCTTCTCTCAGTTCCTCTGGATGGCTAGCAACAGGGCATAGAGGCCGAGGCCTTCCCCTGATGTTGCCTCCTGGCTCTGGGATTCCGAGGATTCGTGCCTCTGAATGTGGAGGTTCCCCTCAGTCACCATGACTAGTTACTTTTTTTGTAGCAGGTACTCATTGGCATATTAGGCGACACACCCCTAGTGTAGCAAATCCCCCAAGAGCTTACAGTAGCCCCTGTGAGAAGAGCTCTGTAAGCTCTTGGAGGATTGGCTACGTTAGGGGTGTGTCGCCTAATATGCAAGGGAGTTCCTGCTACAAAAAGAGCCCTTCCTCCATGAATCTAATCTCCTTTTCAAGCTGTTTATTCCTGTGGTCATCACCATCAGGGTGTTTTCTTTGCCTCACAAATGATTCAGTGGTTACTCCCAGGCCAAACTACAAACTGCATTCGTGATCTGCGACCAAATCGCTTGACATATCATCATCATAGAACCATAGAGTTGGAAGGGGCCATACAGACCATCTAGTCCAACACCCTGCCCAATGCATATCCTTTAACCTTTTCTTGTAGAAACAGCCCAGCAGGAACTCATTAGCATAATGGGCCACACCCAACAGCAGGAACTCATTAGCATAATAGGCCACACCCCTGACACCACAGCTCATTACCACATTAGGCCGCACCCCCATGTTACCAGAAGTGTGGTCATCCAGCCACACCCACCTTTTGCTTGTTATTCTGTTTACCTTGTTTGTGGTCCAAACCCAGGGCCTTTTTTTGTAGCAGGAACTCCTTTGCATGTTAGGCCACACACCCCTAATGTAGCCAATCCTAATGAGTTTCTGCTGTTGGGTGTGGCCTATTATGCTAATGAGTTCCTGCTGGGCGTGGCCAACTCGGGAGCCAGCCGGAACTCCGTTCCTGTGCGTTCCTGCCCAAAAATAGCCCTGCTTACAGCCATATCCTTTAACCTTGCACAGCCACTGTTGTTGGGGAAAAGGAGAACTATTTGGCCCACAGTCCTGAAGCGGCAGTTTTTCTCCCCACACCGTTTCCCCAGCAGCAATTGGGCCACCTGAGGAGTCCAGCCTCATCAGATCTCGGAAGCTAAGCAGGGTCAGCATTGGCTAGTAGTTGGATGGGAGACCTTTCTTTTTAAATTGATTTTTTAAATTATTTTCTCTTTAAAAGGGTGGGATACAGAAGGAAAAAAGGGCTCCAGGGAAAATACAGATTCCTGAAGTTTGTGAAATATTACGAATGAATACATAATAACACTACAGTTTGGTGTCGGGGCTAAGTGCATGGACTCTTATCTGGGAGAACCGGGTTGGATTCCTCACTTCTCCACTTGCAGCTGCTGGATGACCTTGGGCAAGCCATAGTTCTGTCAGAGCTGTTCTCTCAAGGACAGTTCTGGGGGGAAAACTCTCTCAGCCCCACCGACCTCACAGGGTGTCTGTTGTGGGGAGGGGAAGGGAAAGGAGGCTGTAAGCTACTTTGAGACTCTGAGTGAAGGGCGGGGTATAAATCTGTCAGCATCCGTGCTGACCTTGCGTCCACCCTCGGCTCTTGTTCAGAGACCTCACTCCTGTTGGATTTCTGGCTTCCTGACCCCTGCTTTGGATGATCACTCTCTTGAACTCACTCGACTCGGCTCTCGTTCTGCCTTTCCTGGCTTCCCGACCACCTGCTTCAGACGACTATTCTCTCGCACTCTTGACTCACCTCCTGTTCTGCCTCTCCTGGCTACGCCCCCCCCCCGACTGGACCTAACTCCTGCCCTGCCTCTCAACCTAGCCCAGCCCGTGACAAACGGTATCACAGGAAGATCTCGCCCAAAGCCCTGTTCCAAATCCGGTCTGCTCTTTAAGATAAAATTAATCTCGGTCGGCACAATCTCCGTTGCCATTTTGGGATGGGTTGCTATGGCGATCCAATAAACTGCTGACTTCTGGGATTGCTTTGCAACGTGTCTGCCCATACACAGACATCACTCTTTATCTTTTGGGGAGGAGTACTCCCCCAACCGAGTTGACAAATCAGATTCCAACCTTACAACCCCCCGGGGTTGTAGGGCCCTAAGATGTAGCTGTGGCTGGCCTTTTTTTTATTTATTTCTCCCTGCGGTCCTTAGCTATCAGGCGCAAGGATGAATAATACATCCCCAGTCCTAACATATTCCCATTCTTTCCAGCCGAAATGCAAGTTTATGTGTGCTGTTCAGGATTCAAACGCTCCATGCGATTCTTTAATAAAGTAATTAATATGTATGAGTTAGCACAATGGGCTAACAGCTTCGAGGGTGCCCGCCGCAGTCTATTATGCATGACGTGCCGCACAGCAAATACAATTATTATCCTAAGTTATAATAATTATGTAATAGTTCCTAGATGGAAGCAATTGCAATCCATTGTGCTGGGAAGGTAATTACAGCTTTCGGGGAAAACCTGATTGTCTTTGACATTCCTGAACGGGGAGACGCCGCGGCAGAAACAGTGTGCCATTTGAAAGGGCGAGAGACCAGAGGTGATTTTTTTTCCCCTGAACATTTTTGGGATGTGTCCAGATAGAAACACGGAGAAGTTGAAAGGGAAATAGTCTCTATTAAGGTGTGTTCTGTCATTGGTAATTGGAAGGAATGGGTTATAACCCTCGGGGATTGGGTGGAAGAGGAAAAATCAGATCTCCGATAAACTTTCGAGCTCGCGCCATTTCGTGAGGCGTAGATGAGGGGATGCCATTGTGTGTGTCTTGGCCAGTTCTCCTTCATTTTATGTGCTGGTATAGGCACTCTGAGGTCATACAGGGTTGCCAGCCTCCAGGCGGTGGCTGGAGACCTCCTGGAATTACAACTGATCTCCAGACGACAGAGGTAAGAACATAAGAACCTAAGAGACGCCAGTGTTGGATCAGGCCAGTGGCCCATCCAGTTCAACACTCTGTATCACACAGTGGCCAAAAACACCAGGTGCCATCAGGAGGACCAGCAGTGGGGTCAGGACACTAAAAGCCCTCCCACTGTTGCCCCCACCCCCAAGCACCAAGAATACAGAGCATCACTGACCCAAACATAAGAACATAAGAGAAGCCAATGTTGGCTCAGGCCAATGGCCCATCCAGTCCAACACGCATGTCACACAGTGGCAAAAAACACCAGGTGCCATCAGGAGGTCCACCAGTGGGGCCGGGACACTAGAAGCCCTGCATACATACATACATGCATGCAAACATACATATAACAAGAACTCTCTCTCTTTTTATTTCCGAGAACTCTTGGCCCCACCTGGAGGTTGGGTATCCCACACAGAAACAGAGCAACGTTTTAAAAATTGTATCCAGGTTACAAGCTTCCCTGAAAGACAGCCAGCTTCCTATAATCAACTCCCCCCCCCCCCCTGATAGCCTCAGAACAACATTGGACGTGTCCTAGTCCACAGCCCTGAGCTCATACAAAACGATGCTGAGGCCCAACCGGTCTGAGACTGGTGCTCCACGGAAGCCATGACCAAACCTCCAGAAACGTTACCCAGAATCCTTTTGAACAGGGCTATTTTTGGGCAGGAATGCACAGGAACACAGTTCCGGCTGGCTCCCAAGTTGGCCACGCCCAGCAGGAACTCATTAGCATAATAGGCCACACCCAAGCGCAGAAACTTATTAGGATTTGCTACATTAGGGGTGTGTGGCCTAACAGGCAAAGGAGTTCCTGCTACAAAAAAAGGCCCTGGGTTTTGACAACAAACAAGGTAAACAGAATAAGAAGCAAAAGGTGGGTGTGGCTGGATGACCACACTTCTGGTAACATGGGGGTGCGGCCTAATGTGCTAATGAGCTGTGCTGTCAGGGGTGTGGTCTAATATGCTAATGAGTTCCTGCTGTTGGGTGTGGCCTATTATGCTAATGAGTTCCTGCTGGGTTTTTTCTACAAAAAGAGCCCTGCAAGTTTGGAACATTTATGGGGCTCGTGCCAAACGCAGAGGAATACCTCAGCAAAGACACTGATGAGGAAACCAGACATATTTCACGGGAAAGAACATTTCCTCCGAAATACAGGCACCCAGTGGTACACTTATGCTTGCCTGTTTATTTATCCATGTATTATTTATTTAGGGGGGAAATTATGCCGCCTCTCCAGTGACCTGCTTTCTCTTGGCCCCACACATTAACCCTCACCATTACCTCACCCAAATGCCCGTCTTTAAAGGTACATCCTGCATGTTTAATATGGTTGCCGAACCCAGACTGGGCAAGTCCTGGCGATTTTGAGGTGGACCCTGGGAAGGGTGGGGTTTGGGGAGGGGAGGTACCTCTGCTGGATATAAGGCCATCCAGTCCGCCCTCCAAAGCACCTCTTTTCCTCTGGGGGAACTGATCTTTGTCGTCTGGAGACGAGTTGTAATTCTGGGAGGTCTCCAAGCATCGCCAGGAGGTTGGCAACCCTATATCCTGGAGAGCTAACAAGGAGAAATCATAGAGTTGGAAGGAGCCATACAGACCATCTAGTCCAACCCCCGATTTCACAGGTGGAATTCACTGCCCCAGGAAGTGGTGGCGGCTACAAGCATAGACAGCATCAAGAGGGGATTGGATGAACATATGGAGCAGAGGTCCATCAGTGTCTATTAGCCACAAGGTATAGATGGAACATAGAATCATAGAGTTGGAAGGGGCCATACAGAACATCTAGTCCAACCCCCCTGCCCAATGCAGGACCAACCTAAAGCATCTCTGAGAAATATTCGTCCAGCCTCTTCTTGACAGCTGCCAGCGAAAGGGAGCTCACCACCTCCCTAGGCAGATGATCCCACCTTTGAACCACTCTGACCGTGAAAAAGTATTTCCTAATATCCAGCCGATACCTTTCTGCATGCGATTTAAACCCGTTGCTTCGGGTCCTCTCCTCTGCTGCCCACTGGAACAGCTCCTTGCCCTCCTCCAAACGACATCCTTTCAGATATTTAAAGAGAGCAATCCTGTCCCCCCTCAATCTCCTCTTCTCCAAACAAAATGTTACCAGGGCCTTTAAGCCTTTCCTCGTAGGGCTCCGTCTCCAGATCCCCGATCATCCTCGTGTCTCTCTTCTGCACCCTCTCGATTTTGCCCACATCCTTTTTGAAGTGCGGCCTGACCAAGGCAGTGTACAGAGGGGCTATGACCTCCTGCGATTCCGATGCTACGGCCCTTTGAATGCAAGCCAAGACTGGATTTGCCTGATTCAGGTGGGCAGTCGTGTTCGCCTGAAGCAACAGAACAAATTTTGAGTCCAGCGTAGGCTTGCCAAGTCCCCCCGGGGGGCGGGGGAAAGAGGCCCGTTCCCCGCCACCGGCGGATCGGGCTCCGGGGGGAGCTCCACCCCCACGTGCGGAAGGGACGCGGGTACGCCGGGCACGCTGGGGGCGGGGCCAGGACCATCCGAGGGAAAACTCTATGGACCACGGAAACGTCTTCGGACAGCACTGGCTCTTCGGCTTGGGAACGGAGATGAGCACCGCATCCCTAGAGTCGGATTCGACTGGCTTTCGAGCATGGGAAACCATTACCTTTACTACCAAATCAAATAATTCCATTCTTTGAAGTTAGTTGATTTGAAACAGGCCGGCTCCGAGCTACGCTGGGGTGGGATGGGGGGAGAAAGTTGGTATAGCGCCAGCCACATGTCTTCACCCTTTCATAACCCCTTGACCTCTCTCCCCACTTTCCACTTCCACTTCCTGGACCCCTTTTCCTCATCTCAAGACCACTTGGTGAAAGACGAACAGTCCCCCCCCCCCCCCCGGCAGGAAAAGAAATCTTTATGTTTTTTTGTCTTCAGGCTTCAGTTTATTCCCCAAGCATCTCTTCTTGCTCTTCAGGAAATCCTTCTGAAAACACCGAAAATAAAATGCTGAAAACGATCCCACATCTTCATCTTGGGTCTCCGTTGGTTTTCCGGGGAATATCAGAAGAAATGGGCAGCCGCATCCTCTCCAGGCTGGGTTTTTAAAAAAAAAAAACTCAGAATATATTTCGGACCGAATGCAGAAATAATTTAGCCGCTTGATCCACAAACTGAGTGTTCGGAAAGACCGCTGGATGAAGTCATGCCCATTAAATCTGTGCTTAAGGTAGAACCTGAGGAGCAATGCTCCCTCTAAGCTGTGGAGTCTTGTGAGCAAAAATTCTACTTTTTGAGCTCCTGGCATTAAAGTTGTGAGCGAGCGATTTGGCTACTGCATAAATTAGTTTGCTCTGGAGCCCTCCTTCCTGAGCTAAGACAAAAACGTGTGAGCCGGAGGCTAAAAAACTGTGAGCTAGCTCACACTGACTCAGCTTAGAGGGAACACTGCTGAGGAGATAAGAAAATAAGACCAGAATAGACCAAAGGAACATTTTTATTTATACCCCAACTTTCTCCCCAAAGGGAACCCAAAGAGGCTTACCTGAAGAACAGCCTTGCTGGATTATACTAGTGGTCCATCTAGTCCAACATCCTGTCTCACCCAGTGGCCAGCCAGTTCCTCTGGAGGGCGAACAACAAAGCAGAGAGGCTGAGGCCTTCACTAGAACGTAACAAGAGCCCTGCTGGATCAGATAAATAGTCCATCTACTCCAGCATCCTGTCTCACACTGTGGCCAACCTCTGGAGGGCCAACAACAGGGCAGAGAGGCCGAGGCCTTCATTAGAACATCAGAAGAGCCCTGCTGGATCAGACCAGGGGTCCATCTGGGACTCAGCATCCTGTCTCAGGAGGGCCAGCAACAGGGCAGAGAGGCTGAGGCCTTCACGAGAACATAACAAGAGCCCTGCTGGATCAGATCAATGGTCCATCTAGACACAGTGGCCAGCCAGTTCCTCTGGACGGCCAACAACAGAGCAGAGAGGCCAAGGCCTTCACTAGAACATAAGGGCAGCCCTGCTGGATCAGACCAGTGGTCCATCTAGCCCAGCACCCTGTCTCACACAGTGGCCAGCCAGTTCCTCTGGAGGGCCAACAACAGGACAGAGAGGCCGAGGCCTTCACTAGAACATAACAAGAGCCCTGTTGGATCAGATCAATGGTCCATCTAGTCCAGCCTCCTGTCTCCCACAGTGGCCAACCAGTTCCTCTGGAGGGCCAACAACAGGGCATAGAGGCTGAGGCCTTCCTCTGATAAGGGCAGCCCTGCTGGATCAGATCAATGGTCCATCTAGTCCAGCATCCTGTCTCGCCCGGTGGCCAACCTGTTCCTCTCTAGGTCCAACAAAATGGCATAGAGGTTGAGACTATACCCTGGTGTTGCCTCCTGGCTCTGGGACTCAGAGGATTAATGCCTCTGAATGCGGGGGTTCCCCTCAGTCACCAGGACTAGTAGCCATTGATAGACGTATATCCTCCATGAATCTATCTAATCCTCTTTGAAAGCTGTTTATTCCTGTGGCCGTCAGGACATCCTCTGGCAGCGAATTCCACATTTGAGTCACTCTCTGTGTGTGACTAGTACTTCCACCTTAGAAGAAGGCGAAGGATTTATGTGATCTGAAGAGAAACCAGCAGGGCTCTTTTTGTAGAAAAAGCCCAGCAGGAACGCATTAGCATAATAGGCCACACCGAACAGCAGGAACTCATTAGCATATTGGGCCACACCCCTGACAGCACAGCTCATTAGCATATTAGGCCACACCTACATGTTACCAGAAGTGTGGTTATCCAGCCATACCCACCTTTTGCTTGTTATTCTGTTTACCTTGTTTGTTGTCAAAACCCAGAGCTTTTTTTGTAGCAGGAACTCCTTTGCCTGTTAGGCTACACACCCCTAATGTAGCCAATCCTAATGCGTTTCTGCTGTTGGGTGTGGTCTATTATGCTAATGAGTTCCTGCTGGGCGTGGCCAACTTGGGAGCCAGCCGGAACTCCATTCCTGTGCGTTCCTGCCCAAAAATAGCCCTGGAAACCAGTGTGTGAATTCGCATCAAGTTGCTTCCAACTTAGGGCGATTTAGGGAGACCCTGAAAATGAATGGCCTCCCGAATGTCCTATCATGAGCAGCCTTGCTCAGGTCTAGCAAACCGAGGGCCGTGGCGGCCTTGATTGAGTTAGAAACTGTGACCCACTGTAATGAAACCAAACACAGATGTACCACCACGTCTGCCACCACTCACCTATCCTTTGGTTTACATGATCTTATCCAGGGCTATTTTGGGGCAGGAACGCACAGGAACAGAGTTCCGGCCGGGTCTCGAGTTGGCCACACCCAGCAGGAACTCATTAGCATAACAGGCCATACCCAACAGCAGAAACTCATTAGGATTGGCTACATTAAGGGTGTGTGGCCTAACATGCAAAGGAGCTCCTGCTACAAAAAAAGGCCCTGGGTTTGGACAACAAACAAGGTAAACAGAATAACAAGCAAAAGGTGGGTGTGGCTGGATAGCCACACTTTTGGTAACATGTGGGTGCGGTCTAATAAGCTGTGCTGTCAGGGGTGTGGCCTGATATGCTAATGAGTTCCTGCTGTTGGGTGTGGCCTATTATGCTAATGAGTTCCTGCTGGGCTTTTTCTACAAAAAGAGCACTGATCTTATCTCTTTGTTTTTAGAAAAAGGATTTGGGCTGATGCTCTCTCTCTCTCTCTCTCTCTCTCTCTCTCTCTCTCTCTCTCTCCCCCCCCTCCCCTCCCCCCACGTCGCTGAGCTACATAATCTTCTTTAGTGCAAAGGGAACAAGATTAGAGTATATTCATTAAATCTCCTAATGAGATGAGGAATTCATATTTTTTAAAGTGAGGAAATCCCAGCTTATCGCCCTCTGCGGAGAATGTGCCTGTGATTACCGCAGCCATCCTGACTAAATCCGCGCTTATTCGGGGGAGGGGGGGGGTTGTGATTACAAAGCATCCACTTTGAAAGGGACTCGGTTGAAATTCGCCGGGAGCCGGGAGCAGTGCCTGAATAGGAGAATCGGCGGCCACGGGCAGGTAATCCTTGGCGGTTTCTCTGCAACACAAGCAGTGGCTGCTGATGTCTCTTTGCAGCCGGCCGCATGGAGGTCCGGAAGAAGACTCGTTCACAGGTTCATTTGTGCAGAAATGAAGGCACAAAAGTAGAAGAGGAATTGTGTCTGTTCAGCCTTGAGTAGAGTTGAGGGTGGGGACATGGGTGGGATGAATCATAGAATCATAGAGTCATAGAATCATAAAGCTGGACCTCCAACTCTAGTCCAACCCCCCCTGCACAATCCAGGAAATTCACAAATACCCTCCCCCACACACACCATCAGTGACCCCTCTTCCACGCCCAGAAGATGACCTCCAGGATCTCCAGCCAAACTGGCCTGGAAAAAAACTGCTTCCTGACCCCAAAGTGGCGATCAGCATTTCCCTGGGCATGTAAGAAAGGGCCACGAGAACTAAGCACTGATGCAACCCTTCCTGCCCTCCCTCTCATGATCTGCCCAAGTTCACAGCATCAGCATTGCTGCCAGACGGCCATCTAGCCTCTGTTTGAAAACCTCCAAAGAAAGGAGAGCCCACCACCTCCCGAGGAAGCCTGTTCCACTGAGGAACTGCTCTGTCAGGAAGTTCTTCCTAACCAGGGGTCGTTTCGTAGAAAAAGAGCTAGGGGAACTCATTAGCATAACTCATTAGCATATACCACACCCCCTGACATCACCGGAAGTGTGTCATAAGGCCACACCCCCTGACATCACCGGAAGTGTGTCATAAGGCCACACCCCCTGACATCACCGGAAGTGTGTCAT
>NW_015173684.1:1133469-1138125 GCF_001447785.1 Gekko japonicus | reverse complement strand
CGAAAACGTGCCCGCGGTGGGCGGCTTGCCGGTGCCGCCCCTCGCCTGCTCCCCCCCCCCAAAGGCTGTGGAAGTGGGGGGGTGGAGTGGCTGAAACGGGCCTACGGCGGCGGGCACAGGGGGGGGAGGCGCAAAAGGTTCCACCGCCCCCCTGAGCCCCCGGGGTGGTGGCCTTCCACTCCTAGGGGCAAATGGTGCCTCTTGCGTCTGATATCTGAAACCAGATGCGAGGGGTCATTCCAGCTCCCCCAGCGACAGGCGGCTCACCGCTGCCACCGCCCATTTCCTGCTCCCCTTGAAAGGCTGTGAAGGTGGGAGGGTGGAGCGGCGGAAATGGGCCCGCGGCGGCCGGCTCAGCGCCGCCGCCCCTTGCCTGCTCCCCCCGAAAGGCTGTGAAGGAAGGTGGGTGGAGCGCCCCACGTCCTGAAGAAGGGCATGCAGCTCGCCCGGCCCAGACCACGCTGGGCGAGGGAAGCGCGACGCGGTCGCCTCAGCACCTCTCACCCGTCGCGGCCTCGTCTGCCTCTCCACTGGCCGCTCGCCACCTGTTCCAGGGCCACGCGGGCCATGGTGGTGAGACTCGTCCTCCCTACCCACCCAGCCAGCCAATGGCACGCCAGTTGCCCCGAGCGGTAGCCGCTGGGCCAATGGCTGAGGGAGCACATTTTTTCTCGCCACCCCATAGGCCGGTGGCCCCACCAAAACTCAGTTATATATAAGGAGAGATGTTCTAAACCTACTTGGTATCTCCTTTTCTACCTCTCTCCTTTTCCTCTCTCTCTATTTCTCCCTCCCCTGCACCTTTCCTACGATCCTTCGTTTTTCTTTTTCTTAAAAAAAAAAATCCAGACCTTAAAAACCAACAGTAATGGAATTTATATTGTCGGTCAGGGTCAACCCAGTTGTGACTCATGACCCACCAGAGGAAGACCAGCATTCTGCAGTCCAGCTTTGTCCCAAAAGCTGCTGTTTCGGTGCCTGAGAGAAAGTCTGTTCTTCCTCGACAGGTTGTATGGTTTTCATTAGGGAGAAAGCATTACAAAACATAATCTTTTACAAATGCTCGGCCTGGTGGAAGGAAAGGAAGCGGGTTATTTCATTTGGGCGGATTTGTTAGAACAGGTCGGCGCTTGGCGGGTTAGCCTCTCAAAATTAATTCTCCCCCCCCCCAGCAAGAATTGTAATACAATACATCAACTGTCACCAGTAAAGGGTCCCAAATTCTTCATTAGAATTCAAATGTTGGCCTTGTGGTCTGTTCTTGATACCCACCCAATGGCGTTTAAGCTTGCTCCTAGCTTTCTTTCTTTTTTTAAAAGAATGAGCTGTTCTGACTACTCATGTGCCTGGAGGACATATTTATAGGTCACTGGTCATAACCCAAGCTCTCGCCTGATCAAAAGAGGAAGGAAGCCGGACTTTCCTTCAGCTCACGTGGGGATATAATTCCCAGTCTGGTGCAATATTAGGAAAATAGTCAAGACAAGCTCTACGTTTATGTGGGCCGTGGGCGTACGGTTGCCAGAATTTCAACTGATCTCCAGACTACATAGATGGTTCACGTATTTATTATTAATTTATCTAATCTAATCTGGGAGAACTGGGTTCGATTCCCCACTCCTCCACCTGCAGCTGCTGTCATGACCTTGGGTCAGTTACACGTTCCCTCAGAGCTGTTCTCTCATGAGCAGTCCTCGAAAGAGCTCTCTCAGCCCCACCTACCTCACAGAGTGTCTGTTGTGGGGAGAGGAAGGGAAAGGAGATTGTAAATCACTCTGAGACTCCTTTGGATATTGAAGGGTGGGGTATAAATCCAATCTCTTATTCTCTTCTTCTTCTTCACTCAGAGTCTCAGAGTGACTTACAATCTCCTTTCCCGTGGCCAGCCAGTTCTTCTGGAGGGCCAACAACAGGCCATAGAGGCCAAAATCTTCATAAGAACAGAAGAAGAGCCCTGCTGGATGAGACCAGTGGTCAATCTAGTCCACCATCCTGCCTCACACAGTGGCCAACCAGTTCCTCCGGAGGGCCAACAACATGGCAGAGAGGCTGCGGTCTTTGTAAGAACATCGGAAGAGCCCTGCTGAATCAGACCACTGGTCCATCTGGTCCAGCATCCCATCTCACACACTGGCCAACGAGTTCCTCTGGATGACCAACAACAAAGCAGAGAGGCTGAGGTCTTCGTAAGAACATCAGAAGAGCCCCACTGGATCAGACCAGTGGTCCATCTAGTCCAGCATCCCATTTCACACACTGGCCAACCAGTTCCTCCAGATGACCAACAACAGGGCAGAGAGGCTGAGGTCTTCGTAAGAACATCAGAAGAGCCCTGCTGGGTCAGACCAATAGTCCATCTAGTCCAACATCCTGTCTCACACAACCAGTTCCTCTGGAAGGCCAACAGGGCACAGAGGCCAAGACCTTCCCCTGATGTAGCCTCCTGGCCCTCGGGTTCAGAGGTTTACTGCATCCGAATGTGGAGGTTCCCTTTAGTCACCATGGAGGTTGGCAACTCCAGTCTTGTGGTTAGAGGAGACCACAAAACAGAAATATGAATAAAAAGAGAAGAGGCAAAAGGTCAGAGCAAGCAAGCAGGGTGGCAACTGTGGGAACTGTGTACAGTCAGTGGATCTGGTATATATTTAGAATCAAATTCCTTCTTGAAAGCTATAATTAAAAAAAATCTTCCCTTTATCTATTTTCGGGACTTGTGCGGCCATGAGAGAGGACTGGGTGCGTGCCCCAGAGACACAAATGGTTTAATTACAGCTTTCAAAATGGAATTTGACAACAGATATACAGCGATCGATATAAACAAAGGCTATGGCGAGGCCTACGCAACACACAATAATTGCGTTTATCTGCAGATCTGAAGGCTTTGGGGACTCCTGCTGGAACACCTGAGGCAGGTCCGGATGCGCCTCACACAGTCAAGGGGGAGATGGCCAGCCAGATGCTCGAGGTACTTTGTAATACCTGTTGTGTTTGAGCCAGTTTGGTGTAGTGGTTAGGAGCGCGGACTCTAATCTGGGAGAACCGGGTTTGATTCCCCCACTCCTCCACAGGAAGCCTGCCAGTGTGATCTTGGGTCAGTCACAAGTTCTCTCAGAGCTGTTCTCTCAGGAGCAGTCCTCGAAAGAGCTCTCTCAGCCCCGCCTACCTCACAGGGCGTCTGTTGTGGGGAAGGGGAAGGGAAAGGAGTTTGTAAGGTGCTCTGAGACTCCTTTGGGTAGTGAAGGGCGGGGTATAAATCCAATCTCCTCTTCTTCTTCTTTTACCTCACAGGGTGTCTGTTGTGGGGAGGGGAAGGGAAAGGAGTTTGTAAATTGCTCTGATACTCCGAGTGAAGGGCGGGGTATAAATCCAATCTCCTCCTCCTCCTCTTCTTCTTCTGTGGCCAAAGTTATAAAACCATGCCATGAACACCAACATGGCGGACAGAGAGGCCTTTTGCCTCTACGGGGTGACTGAAGCTGAGGGGAAAGTACATCCTTACTAATAAGAGGTATGTAGGTTTGCCAACCTCCAGGTGGTAGATGGTGAGAGCCGGTTTGGTGTAGTGGTTAGGAGCGTGGACGCTAATCTGGGAGAACTGGGTTTGATTCCCTACTCCTCCACATGCAGCTAGCTAGCGTGACCATGGGTCAGTCACAAGTTCTTTCAGAGCTGTTCTCTGTTTTCAGAGCCAGTTTGGTGTAGTGGTTAAGTGTGCTGACTCTAACCTGGGAGAACTGGGTTTGATTCCCCACTCCTCCACATGCACCTGCTGATGTGACCTTGGGTCAGTCACAAGCTCTGGCACAGCTGTCCTTGGAAAAAGAGCAGTTTCTGTCAGAGTTCTCTCAGCCCCACCCACCTCACAGGGTGTCTGTTGTGGGGAGGGGAAGGGAAAGGAGTTTGTAAGCCGCTCTGAGACACCTTTGGGTAGTGAAGGGCGGGGTATAAATCCAATCTCTTCTTCTTCTCTCAAAGGGCAGTTCTCGGAAGAGCTCTCTCAGCCCCACCTACCTCACAGGGTGTCTGTCGTGGGGAGGGGAAGGGAAAGGAGATTGTAAGCCGCTCTTAGACTCCTTCGGGTAGTGAAGGGCGGGGTATGTTTTTCTGGGGGAACACACCAGAATGGAGTTCCAGAACCGATTTTACAAAATTTCGTGCGTTTTCAGGGTACATATTGAAAACTGTATAGTTCGGTATACAGACTGAAAACTTCATTTCCCTCTTGAGAGTTCTGGCACCTCTTTTTCCAGAAGAAGAAGAAGAAGCAGAAGAAGAAGAAGATGATGATGATGAAGAAGAAGCAGTAGCAGCAGCAGCCCTGAATGACTGTGTCTTCCAATGCTTGCTGGTGCCATAATTCTACCTGCCACTTTACAGAGAAATATTGGGGGGAAGTCCCTGCCCCCATGGAATTTACAGGATAAATTTCAGCTGTGGCAGAAACCTGCACATGAGCCAACCCGCCCACCCAGCGGTTCGAAAGCCAAAGTAACTATCTATCGGTGAGTAGATAAATGGGTACCCACCCTTAGTAGGGTGGGGGGCACCCTCCTCCGTCCGTGGAGGTGTGTGGAGAGGCAGCGGTTGGCGAAGATGGCGTTGATGGCAACGGTGAGAACAACGGGGGCAGAGGAGCAGCGGCAGCGATTGGGGGTG
>NW_015173684.1:1084985-1133397 GCF_001447785.1 Gekko japonicus | reverse complement strand
AAAGCGGGCCGAGGACGACGTCGCCAGTAATCCACCCACACCCGCCCGTCTGCCGAGCACCGGACATCGTACAAGCCAGAAGCCAGAAGAAGCCGAGCCGGGAAAAAGCCTTCACCAGGGTGCCGGTAGGGAACCCCCCCCCCCTTGTATCAACGTGTGGCCATAGTTAGGATCGAAACTGGTGATTAGCACCCAAGAAACTGTAAACCGCCCAGAGACCCCTACGGGGGTTTGGGCGGTATATCAAGTCGAAGGACAAATAAATAAATAAATAAACCCCAAAATCTCAGGGCGTGAGGTCGTGCATAATTCTGCTGGTAATTCTTCAACGTTTCAGGCAGAAGCTCTGTCTGACAGCAGTGCCTTCTTATAACAAGCATATGGTATAAAAATATTTTCTCGCATATCCACACCTTACCTCCAGTCATGCTGTGAAGATCCTTTGCTGTGACAACAGGCCAATGCCGAAGCAACTTTTTAAAAAACTGGCAAAGCCAATCAGGTCTCCGCTGGCCAGCCAGAACCCATGATGTGCAAAAGGCCCGCACACTTTCCACAAACACTGGGTGGTAGGCAGAGGTCATTTCGTAGAAAAAGAGGTGCAGGAGCTCATTAGCATAACTTATTTGCATATGCCACACCCCCATGACATCACCGGAAGTGTGTAAAAAGGCAACACCCACCGCTCAGGCTCCACTGGACTGTTTTGAATTGCTAGCTATTGGGGGGGTGGGGACATGCAGATCTGTCCTCGCAGAGGAGGGGGAGCTTGTGCCTGAATAAAACTTGGTCTTAAAGGTGCCACTGGACTGTTTTGGATTGCTAGCTATGGGGGGGGGGGAACGTGCAGATCTGTCCTCACAGAGGTGGGAGAGCTTCTATCTGAAGGCGGGCCGGGAGGGGGGGCTCTGCAGCTTACCTGGCTGCTTCTAGCTCTGACTGAGGGCTGCTGGGGGCAGGGGGTGGGGCTTTTGCATGTGCCCACCCCCTGGGCTCTTTACTGCCGGAGCTCCGCTCCTGTGCGCTCCTGCAGGAAATGACCCCTGATGGTAGGGAGCTCTGAGGGAGTTCCCGTCGCTGTAAAACAGGGCAGTTTTGGAGGCACTACTTTCTGGGAGAACCCGTCGACATGCAGTCCTGATGAAGGAATCGATAACCCATCGGACAATCCAGAGAGTGGACTGCAGCTTATCATTTATTGTTTGCCTCAAGTGTTAAGGACTGGATTTACTTGCTCTACAGACATTTGTGCTTTTCCAGTTTGGAATTGTGAAGTCTTTTCTCCGCTTTGGAATTGTGAAGTCTATTCTGGGATTGTAAAGTTTCCTTCAAATGCTTAACCTCTTTGTGTACCAATTGCTTTGAACAGTATATTTAAATAATAAGCATGGCTTAAACAATAAGAATAGCTTAAGAATTGGAATACTTTAGAGCTTTATTTGATGTTAAGTTATATATGGTCTACGCTAATTCATCAGTTTCCTTAAATTGTTGCCAATCCCCAGTTGGGGGCAGGGGATCCCCTGGTTTGGAGCCCCTCCCCCACTTTGGGGCTATCAGAAAGTGGAGAGAATGGCCACTGGGCACTCCATTATACCCTATAGAGACCGGTCCTCATAGGGTATAATGGGGAATCGATCTGTGGGTATCTGGGGCTTGGGGGGGTCTTTTTGAGGCAGAGGCACAAAATTTTCAGCATAGCTGGTGGTGTCTCTCCTGGAAAAACAACAACCCAAGTTTCAAAAAGATTGGACCAGAGGCCCCAATTCTATGAACCCCAAAAGAAGGTGTCCTCGTCCTCCGTTATTTCCAATGGAGGGAAGGCATTTAAAAGGAATGAGGTCCCTTTAACTGTGATGGCCAGAACTCCTTTCAGTGTTCAGTCACCTAGACATCACTTTTGTGATGTCACATCCTTGCTCCTGGCTCAACCCCCAAAGACATCTGGCTCCACCCCAAACATCCCCAGAGGTTTCCCGAGTCAGACCGGGCAACCCAACTTGGCGGGCATCAGGAAAGGTGTCAGCAGGCATCACGGTGCCCACGGGCACCATTTTGAAGACCCCTATACTAAGCAGTCCATGGTGGAGCGTTTGTGAACATTCCTTGTTCGAAACCTCCTCCAAAACGCGAGGGTTAGCAAGCTTCTACGGGGGAGACCAGAAACAGATTGATTTCCTTTTCTCACAGAGGGAGAGGTTTTACCAGCTGTTTGACGACTCAGAATCTCAGCAGGTAAAAATGAAAGTTATCATTTTGTTTCCCCCAGCCCTCCCTTTGATGGCAGGCGATCAAAGCAATCGGAGAGAAGCAATTAGGAAGTATTAGGAAGGCAGCTGTTGCCCGCAGAAGGCTATAGACCTTGCGTCTCTCCTAATGATTATTACGGGGAGAGAAAAGCAGGGGCAACAGGCACTGACGGTCTCTTTGTAGGTGACCTTAAATTAAAGGCAGGAAGGTACCGGCTGGAACTTAGGAAAACCTTTTTGACAGTAAGAGTTGTGCCACAGTGGAATCAGCTGCCTTGAGAGGTGGTGAGCTCCCCCTCCCTGGCAGTCTTCAAGCAGCGGCTGGACAAACACTTTGTCAGGGATGCTCTAGGCCAGGGGTGTCGAACTCATTTGTTATGAGGGCCAGATCTAACATAAATGAGACCTTGTTGGGCCGGGCCACGTGTGTCATAAAAGGGAATGCCAGGTAGCGGAGATAGAAACTTTATAAAAGACACAAAGACATGGTCTGCATTAATCCATCAATTTCCTTAAATTGTTGCCAATTACTTAAAATAAAAACATGCTTAAAACATTAGCCCTCTTGCAATATTTTGTTCATTTCACAGTGTCTGATAACTGAATCATTGCTCTGAATCATTGCATCAAAAAGTCTGTGCTGTTGCGGTTGCAGTCTTGAGTATGCTGTTCAGGTGTGTATCTGTAAGCTGCAAACCTATGGTGACGCAGCAGCAGCAGCAGAAATGGAAGAAGCAGCCGAAGACAGCGAGTTCCACTGCAGGCCTGAGAAAAGCCGTCTGGGGGCCTGATCCGGCCCCTGGGCCACTTGCTTGACACCCCTGCTCTAGGCTGATCCTGCATTGAGCAGGGGATTGGACTAGATAGCCTGCATGGCCCCTTCCAACTCTGTAATTCTCTGATTCTATGACCTAGCAATATTTCAGCCACTTGGCTGAGTAACAGAAACTGATTCTTTTTTACTGTAATAGCTACCATATGTCCCTGGAGGACCAAAAATAGCATCCTTAATATTATGTGCCATTTTTAATGCTTTGGCTGACCGTAGTTCAAAAGGCTCCTTCTCTGGCTTTAGAAATATTAATAGAAGGCTGTTGATTGATTGATTGATTGATTGACTGACTGACTGACTGAGTGATTCTAGACTTCAGCCTACTTAACTAGCCCACATCAGGCTTTCAAAATGGCTTGCAATGTTAAATATAAATACAATAGCCAACTATTAAGACCAACCCATATCCAACAACAATATAGATAAGACCAAGAGACCCTGGGAAGACTGACAGAAGAAGAAGAAGAAGAAGAAGAAGAAGAAGAAGAAGAAGAAGAAGAAGAAGAAGAAGAAGAAGAAGAAGAGGAGGAGGAGGAGGAGGAGGAGACAACTGGATTTATACCCCACCCTTCACTACCCAAAGGTGTCTCAGAGTGGCTTACAAACTCCTTTCCCTTCCCCTCCCCACAACAGACACCCTGGGAGGTAGGTGGGGCTGAGAGAGCTCTTTTGATGACTGCTCGTGAGAGAACAGCTCTGAAAGAACTTGTGACTGACCCAAGGTCACACCAGTAGCTGCATGTGAAGGAGTGGGGAATTAAACCTGGTTCTCCCAAATTAGAGTTCACGCTCCTAACCGCTATACAATCTGGCTCTCTAATGGATTTTTTTGCGTCAGTTCAGACACAACTGTCTTAGCAACTGGCTGCTAACAGATTTTTATTTACCTGTTCCTACAAAGCCGATTGCATCCCGTCGGCAAAGTGGGGCTGAGCCGTTTTTGGGGAAAACTTTCTTCCATTTTCACCCCTTCATTGTGCTTCTGAATTGCTGCGGTGTGCTATTTAAAATGTAGCATTTCCTACAATACCGATTCCCCCTGCCCTTTTTCACTACACAGTTTTCCTCACCCTTCCTCCCCCCAAACGTTCTAAGTTGAGCGCTAGAGCTCTAAACCAGTATAGCACTTCAGTGTTACAGCAGCACCATTGAGATGACACGACTCCATTGAGGAGAAGGAGAAGAAGAGATTGGATTTATACCCCGCCCTTCACTTGGAGTCTCAGAGGGGCTTACAAACTCCTTTCCCTTCCCCTCCCCACAACAGACACCCTGTGAGGTAAAAGAAGAAGAAGAGGAGATTGGATTTATACCCCGCCCTCCACTACCCAAAGGTGTCTCAGAGCGGCTTACAAACTCCTTTCCCTTCCCCTCCCCACAACAGGCACCCTGTGAGGTAGAAGAAGAAGAAGAAGAAGAGATGGGATTTGTACCCCGCCCTTCACTACCCAAAGGTGTCTCAGAGCGGCTTACAAACTCCTTTCCCTTCCCCTCCCCGTGAGGTGGGTGGGGCTGAGAGAACTCTGACAGAAACTGCTCTTTTTCAAGGACAGCTGTGCCAGAGCTTGTGACTGACCCAAGGTCACATCAGCAGGTGCAAGTGGAGATTCTCCCAGATTAGAGTTCGCCCACGTAACTACTACACCAAACAGACTATATTATTTAGCGCTATAGCGTTCACCTCAGAATGTTAAAAAAAAAGTTCAACGACGATCACACAGCAAAAAAAGGGCGGGGTTAGAACAGTAATGTGAAAGGGGCCCACATCAGTGCGGAATTTTCTCCCTCAGCTTTGCCTCACTCGCACCGAATCTCACATTTGTCATTTTCTTGCCCGTTCACCCAGTTTGGAGAGGTGGTTTCACCATCCTAAATAATTTGGGGTCGTCTGCTAATGTCTGCCTCACTAACCACCCGTGACTCAGTTATGAACATGCTAAACAAACATTGGTCCCGAGCAGTGTTTCCCCTAAGTTGAGTGAGTGTGAGCTAGCTCACAGTTCTTTAGCCTCCGGCTCACACATTTTTGTCTTAGCTCGGGAAGGATAAGTCCAGAGCAAACTAATTCATGCAGCAGCCAATATTTATTTATTTATTTATTTATTCGACTTATTTCCCACCCTCCCCGCTGAAGCAGGCTCACAACTTTAATACCGGTAGCTCACAAAGTAGAATTTTTGCTCACAAGGCTCCACAGCTTAGAGGGAGCATTGTCCCTAGACAGACTGGGATGGGGGTGTGAACGGATTCTCTCTGCTGTGAAAAACTATCCATTTTTTTCTGCCCATTTCTCTTCTGAAAGCTACTGATTTATGAGTAACTTGTCTCTTCTCCCATGGCTAAGAAGTTTGCTTTGCAGCCTTCAGTCAGGTATTTTGCAAAGCGTTCCGAAGCGTATAAGTTTCCCCCGGATGCTCTTAGCTACATCGGTGCTCTCCAGGAATTCCAAAAGGCTTGCTTTCCTAATGGTAAAACAAAGCGTACTGTTCTGTAAAATAATATATATATATTAAAAAGCAACGATGCATCGCTTGAGAAAGTTAACGTCAGGCGGAAGTGAAATAGAAAAAGCCTTTTAGGAAATCAAACTCTGCATACCAGTGCCAAAAAGAGAGAGAGATGAAAGCATTACTTGTAAAAAAATAGTTCAGCGAGTTCACGGCACTTCATCTTTATAGACAACGGTTTATTACAGCCATTTAAAAACGTACTGCTAAACCACAAGAGGTCTAATGGTCAGGAAGCCGGATGGACTTCAAGGTGAGATAAGAGAAATCGGGAAGGTCTTTTGGCCGTTGCGGGTGGAGAGCAGACGGGAGTCCTGCGTCTCCTGAATCACCATGAGGGGTTTCTTTGATCTGGGCTTACCTATAAAATACAGAATGTGGTTTAAAAATATGATAGACGAATCTGCCTTAGACACATGAATCTGCATTAGACTTAGGGTTGTCAAATTCAAAAGAGAGCCAGTTTGGTGTAGTGGTTAAGTCTGAGGACTCTAATCTGGGAGAACCGGGTTTGATTCCCCACTTCTCCACTCGCAGCTGCTGGATGACCTTGGGCAAGCCGTAGTTCTAATAAGAGCTGTCCTTGAAAAAGAGCAGTTTCTGTCAGAGCTCTCTCAGCCCCGTCACAGGGTGTCAGTTGTGGGGAAGGGAAGGGAAAGGAGTTTGTAAGCCGCTCTGAGACTCCGAGTGAAGGGTGGAGTATAAATCCAATCTCCTCCTCCTCCTCTTCTTCTTCTTCGGAAATTCCTGGAGATTTGGGGGTGGAACCTGGTGATGGTGGTATTTGAGAGGGGACCTCAGCAGGGTATAATGTCATAGAGTTCGCCTTCCAGAGCAGCCGTTTTCTCCAGGGGATCTGGATATCCTCTGTGATTCCAGAAGACCATGGCAACCCAGCTTAGACTGAATCAGACCAGCAGTCTATCAAGGTCAGTATCATCTAATCAGACTAGAAGTGGCTCTCCAGAGCAGGGGGCGTAAACTACAGGGGGCAGAGGGGCTCAAGCCTCCCAATTTTCTAGCCCGGTAAGCGGCCGCTGCCCAGCAGAGTTGTTAATGGGCCGAAGGCCAACGATCCTCTTAGACCGCTTACACCCCGACCGGGCTCCGGGCCAGCGGAAAGCAGAGGGACGCTCCGCGCAGGTTCTTCCCCGAGGAACCTGTCTTTGCCCAGAACTTTGGCAGGGGCCCGGAGTGGCTCGCAGGCCGCATCATTAGACCTACGGGCACCGTCATGTATGAGGTGTCCACAGAATGCGGGCAGGTCCTGAGGAGGCATATCGACCAGCTCAGATGGCGAATGCTTCCCGATCACCCCACTGAGGAGGAACCAAGACAACGAGCGGACTTAGAGGAAGCTCCAACAGAGGCTCCAGAGAGGGAAGTACCAGCGCAAGAGCATCCACACCGGGACACCCGGCCCCCGGCAGCCGCAGAGGAAACCCCAGAGACGGAGGCGGCCGGAGCAGAGGCACCGGCACCACTTCCGGATTCCGGCCCTGAGGTCGGAACCCCGGAGGTACAGGTACAGACCCCCCCGACAGTCAACGAGAGTACGACGGTCCCCATCGTACCTAAAAGACTATGTGACATAGGGGAGGGTCCGGACTATGGGGGGAGGGATGTTGTGTCCGCTGACCGCCACCAGAGGTCCGCTGACCGCCTCCTGAGCTTCAGTCCGGCACAACAATAGGGACTAGGATCCTAGTCCCTCCACTGGGGGAACCAATGGGACCGTGGCGGGAGATTCAAACCCGCCAATGGGACCCAGGGATGTGTCCCCTGGTTGTGTATATAGTTGGCCTGCCGGCCGTTTGTCCCCTGTCCTTGTTGTGTACCATTAAAGCGTGCTATGCACTACGTCGTTGTTTGTCATTCGTCCACGTGGCAACCCACTGTACAATATATACTGAGTGTTTTCAACTTGTAATACCCAACAGCCATCTTCTGGGCATGGAACAGGGGTCACTGGGGTGTGTGTGGGGGGGAGGTATTTATGAATTCCCTGCATTGTGCAGGGGGTTGGACTAGATGACCCTGGAGGTCCCTTCCAACTCTGTGATTTTGAGAGGAAATAACAAAGAGGATTTTGAAGACACATGGTCGACGCTTTATAAATGGATAGAAGAACGTAGCATATACAATTCCTAGACCTGTAACTGAAAAGTACTCGGAAACGTGGAGTGATTCAACAAGAGTACTTTATTAGATCAGAACAAGACAAGAACCCCCGGCACGCAGGCCGGTATATATGCCCAGAAACCCACCACCAAAACACACCCACTAGTCACCCTATTGGCTATTTACAGTGGCCGAGAGTCCCATAGGCTCTCGGCCGCGGACCTGGCCCTCTGGTTGGTGCGGGCTAGGATCCGCTCCGCTATTGTTCTTCAGGGACGAAGCTTTTGGCTCTGTGTGCGACCGCATGGTCCAACGGTCGCACACGTGATCATGGTGGATACATTACAGTAACCAAAACAAAAAAGAAATAAGAGCTATATATCTAACTGTGAGCAAAATGTCTATATTAAAATCATAAGGCGGGGAAAAGAAATAAACTCTTTGGTTACAATATGAGGTCAAAGGACTATGTAAAAAGAAAAAATGATACAAGAAATCTTTCCCAATGTGCATTCATGTAAGTTTGGTTATGCTTTGTTTTATATTCCACCACTATTCCATCACCGCTTCCTCCATCACCGTACTTTGACCACCGTCTGAGCGGGTATCATCGGGGGTGCGAGACGTTCCTGGTGGATGACAGTGCTGCTGGGACATATACTGTTGTTCTGGTATCAATAACTCCAGAAGCCCATCTTGGAATTCACGATCTAAGTGACTTTTTGGAGCACCGATATTTTAGTGAATCGTATTATACTGTATTTTATACTGTTTTCTTTTTCTTTCTTTTTTAGGGAGCTGCGGTGGCTCAAGTGGTTAAGACGCTGAACTGCAGGCTGTGGAAGGTCGGTAGTTCAGCAGTTCGAGAGCCGGGTGCCACATGACGGAGTGAGCTCCTGTCTCTAGTTCCAGCTCCTGCCAACCTAGCAGTTCGAAAGCAAGACATTGGAAGTAGATAAATAGGTACCACTTCGGTGGGAAGGTAACTTGTTCCGTGCGCCTTGGTGTTTAGTCATGCCGGCCCCATGACCACGGAAAATGTTTTTGGACAGCGCTGGCTCTTCGGCTTTGAAACGGAGATGAGCACCGCAACCCTAGAGTCGGACTCGACTGGCTTTCGAGCAAGGGAACCTTGACCTTTACCTATACTGCTTTTTATATTGTTTTATTGTTTTAACCTTGGCATTTATGCCTCTTGTGAGCCGCCCTGAACCTTTGGGGAGGGCGGGATACAAATCCAACAAGAAAAAAATAAAAATAAATATATGTATGAAATAAAAATCTTTTCAACTCTGTGATCTTATGCTTCTGCAATTCTATGATTCTAAGTATAGCTAAAATTGGATTAAAGCCAATGGTAAAACCTGTGGATAGCAGTCAATTAGCCTACACGTAATCCGATTTTAGCTATTAGAATTTTTTACCATAGGTGACATCAGGGCGCATGCACCAACAAGTTTTATTTTTTAAAATTTTATTATATATTTTTTTCCAAAACAGGTTGCCAGCAGAAGGCTAGAACCTCGATGGGGAGGGAAAAGCTTTTCTCGGCCTAGTTGAGCTGGAAGCAGCCGTGGAGATGAGTTTCCAAAGGGAAGGGTTAAGCCCAAACCGCTCCAGACGCTTTTCCGCTGCCAAACATCTCGTTCCGCCCTTTGCCGCGTGCCCACAGATGCGACTGAAATCAAAAGGCAGCAAAGACGGTTGAGCCCTCTAAGCATCAGCCCTTGAGTAGTTCAGTGTTCTCTCGGAGAGCGGCTTTGAAATCCAATCCGTTTCCTAGAACTGGAAATGAAGAATTAATCCTTGAACTGTAAAAATAACATCCTGCATGGGAGAATTAATGGAAACAAGTAACAGGCCGGCCAGCAAGACACTTCTCATCCAGGGCTTTTAATTTGCCGGTTTGTTTTGGACCGAGAACTAAGCCTCCGTCCTCCCTGCCCCCGCCCCCCCTTTAGACCTTTGGTATCCAATGCACATACAATGGTTGCAATAAATTAGGATCTTTTTGCTGTTTGAACTGTTAGCAAAACATTCTCCACCTCCCCCTTTCATTCTGCTACTTCAGGTTGTCGATGGCCAAGGGCGATTCAGATCTCAGGGAGGATTTGGAGAACATGTGCTCCAAACATGTGACTGACCTCGCCAGCACCCAACCTCACGGAGCTAAAAATAAATGCACGGGGGCCAAAAGCTAGACAAATGGGAGCCCACGAGTCCTCCCGGCTTGGGGAAAGGAAAGAGACATTGTCTCCTCCCTTCTGTTTATTGTAGGGAGATAAGATCTGATGTCAACTCTGCTGAACAGGGATTGACTTTAGATTCCCTCTTCCGGAGAATAGTCCCTTTCCGGACACCGTCTTGCCGAATCCACTGTGCTTTCTGGGTTCATATTTGCCATACCCCTGATACCGTTATTGGGTTTCTAAGAAATAGTTGGATGAAAGACGCCAACCGAGCCAACAATTTTTCCCTAGATATACCGCACATTTATTTAATCCCTCTTGAGCCGAATCCAATGACCGCCTGGCCAGCTTGTCTGCTCTGTGTAGGAGGAACCAAATGTTCAGGCTGGCCTCCGGACTTCCCCTCAAGCACTTTCGCAAGTGACAGTAAAAACCCTTTATTACAGATGAAATCGACTATGTGTTTTAGTGACAACATAAAAAGAAATGTGCTTGAACAGATCAAGGGTTCATCTAGTCCAGCATCCTGGTTCCCCTCCCCATTAGCCACGCAGATGACCCCCTAGAAGCAAAGTATATATTCATGTGTTGTATTTTATTAGATTTATATCCCGCCCTCCCCACGTGGCAGGCCCAGGGCGGGTTCCAAACATACAAATCTGCAAATGATGCGGATTTACAATTTTAAAACATATACATCGATGCAATGACCATTAAACTCAGTAAAATCACTAAAACACTAAAAAACATACAAAGTGCCTCAACAGATGATGTTAATTCCAGCAATGTTGTTGTTCCAGCCGGCTTCTAGGATCTGCGGTCACTGGAGGGGGGGGGGCAGATCGAAGTACATGTTCGCTGCCTTCAACTAAAAGCCGGGCGGAAGAGCTCCGTCTTCCAGGCCATGCAGAATTGTACAAGGTCCTGCAGAGCCCTGATCTCATAAGGTCACTCATTCTACCAATCAGTTTGCCAGTTTGGTGTAGAGGTTAAGTGCGTGGACTCTAATCTGGGAGAACCGGGTTCGATTCCCCACTCCTCCACTTGCACCTGGCTGGATGACCTTGGGCAAGCCGTAGTTCTGATAAGTTCTGAGACACCAGGAGATGCTGGGTCATAGAACGCTGTGTTCTGCAGGGCTCATATGGGGAGTATGAAGTATGGCAGCAACAGCCCTCCCCTACTGTTGCCCCCTGAAGCTGGTATCCAGAGGTACACTGCCTCTGAACCTGGAAGTTCCATTCAGCCATCTTATAGTCACTGATCCCTATATCCTCCCTGAATACGTGGCTTGCCTATGGGAAATTAGGGTTGCCTGGTCTCCTCTGACCACTGGTGGGGGATACGGGGGTCGGGTTGCCAGATCCAGGTTGGGAAACTCCTGGAGATTCGGGGATGGAGCCTGGGGAGGACAGGGACCTCAGTGGGGTACAATGCCATGGAGAGAAGAAGAAGAAGAAGAAGAAGAAGAAGAAGAAGAAGAAGAAGAAGAAGAAGAAGAAGAAGAAGAAGAAGAAGAAGAAGAAGAAGAAGAGGAGGAGGAGGAGGAGGAGGAGGAGATTGGATTTATACCCCCGCCCTTCACTACCCAAAGGTGTCTCAGAGCAGCTTACAAACTCCTTTCCCTTCCCCTCCCCACAACAGACACCTTGTGAGGTAGGTGGGGCTGAGAGAGCTCTTGAAAGAAACTGCTCTTTTTCAAGAACAGCTCTTGTCAGAACTACGCCTTGCCCAAGGTCATCCAGCCAGGTGCAAGTGGAGGAGTGGGGAATCAAACCCGGTTCTCCCAGATTAGAGTCCGCGCACTCAACCACTACACCAAACTGGCTCTCTACCCTCCAAAGCATCCGTTTTCTCCAGGGGAACGGATCTCTGTAGATGAGCTGTAATTCCAGGAGATCCCCAGGTCCCGCCTGGAGGCCAGCATCCCTAATGGGAATGTAATAAGCAAGAATCCAGATTTTAATTACTCTGTAGAAAGGGAGATGTGCATTCATATGAAGTATGCATTTGAGAGCTCGCTTTGTGTAAACAGCTGTAGGCCTTCTGTTTGAGGGAATGCAGTTAATGAATATCTCTAACAAAAACGGAAATAAATTCAGCCTTGGTGTGGCTTTTCTATCACCTGTGAACTGAAAAGCACTACCTGAAGTCCGCTTCGTCCCCTGTTGTATATATACTGAATTGGGAAAGAGGAAGGTCAGCTATGTTGTACTTACAGGGCTCTTTTTGTAGCAGGAACTCCTTTGCTTATTAGGCGACACCCCCCCTAATGTAGCCAGTCCTCCAAGAGCTTACAGTAGCCCCTGTAAGAAGAGCTCTGTAAGCTCTTGGAGGATTGGCTACATTAGAGGTGTGTCGCCAAATATGCAAAGGAGTTCCTGCTACAAAAAGGGCCGAGACACCACCACCCCCGGTTTGGTGGGAGTTACCTGCTTTTGGGGGGGGTTCTACCTTCCACCTGGTCAGCTGGCCGACAGGGGAAGTCCCACCCCCAAGCCCCAACACCCACCCGTCTCCTTTCTCTCTTGAGAGAGAGGAGGGAGAGGGGCGGCTGCTGGCCGTGCGCCCGATCTCCAAGCGGCAGGGCTTTTTTTTGTAGAAAAAGCCCAGCAGGAACTCATTAGCATAATAGGCCACACCCAACAGCAGGAACTCATTAGCATATTAGGCCACACCCTGACAGCACAGCTCATTCGCATATTAGGCCACACCCCCATGTTACCAGAAGTGTGGTCATCCAGCCACACCTACCTTTTGCTTCTTATTCTCTTTACCTTGTTTGTTGTCAAAACCCAGGGCTGTTTGCATGTTAGGCCACACACCCCTAACGTAGCTAATCCTAGTGAGTTCCTGCTGCTGGGTGTGGCCTATTATGCTAATGAGTTCCTGCAGGGCGTGGCCAACTTGGGAGCCAGCCGGAACTCCGTTCCTGTGCGTTCCTGCCCAAAAATAGCCCTGCCGAGCAGTATTGCTGCTCGGCGATCGGGCCAGCGGGGCCCTCCGGCTGTGGGCACTTAAAGGGGCTTTAAGTGCTCACAGCCGGTAGGATCAGGCATGCGGGGTGGGGCTTGGAGCCGGGATGTCCCCGACATGACGTCATCATGTTGGGGACACCTCGCCCCCTCCGGGAACACCCCCCAAAAGTCCCCCGCCAGGGACAAAGATGGACCTGGAAACTCTAATCTTCAGGTGGGGCCCAGAGTTCTCCTAGTTCCTCTGGAATCCCCAGTTTTAGTGAGTTCCAAAAACACGAGATAAGAAGGAGAAAACTTTGGGTTTGCGCCTGGTGAGAAAAAAATCTACTGCGGAAAATTTCACATAACACATAATCTCAGTACTGAGGAAATGGTCTGACAGGACTTATTAGGGCCACTTCTTATCACCAAGTTATCCTCTAGACGTTTTCAAATCAGCCATTTTAACATCTGCTCTAAGACTTCCCCAGGTATAGAAATTATACCGACTGGCCTATAGTTCCCCAGAAGACCTTTCCTCCTCCTCTTTAAAAACCAGGACAACATTCACCCTTCTCCAATCACCTGGCATGTCATCCGTCCTCCAAGAGGCCTTGCAGATAATGGATAACAGTTCTGCCAACTCCTCAGGTAGTTCTTTCAGTACTATCAGGTGGACACCATCCAGCACAGGGGACTTTCATCTATCCAAAGTATTTAGGTACTTCTGAACAACCTCTATATTTATATCCACCTACAAACCTGAGTCCTGCACACCACCGTCCCCCAATGAATCTAGCCAAAGTCCGACCCAATTACATTCTTCCCCATCCTTGTAAGACAGAACCCATCACATGCAAATAAACCATCCTCGAGAAATCCACAAGGTATAGATAGGAACTCTGGGGCAAGTGATGCTCTGTATTCTTGGTGCTTTGGGGGGTGGCAACAGTGGGAGGGCTTCTAATGTCCTGGCCCCACTGATGGACCTCCTGATGGCATTTTTGGCCACCGTGTGACACAGAGTGTTGGACTAGATGGGCCATTGGCCTGATCCAACATTGGCTCCTCTTATGTTCTTATGTTCTTAAATCCTAATCCAGGATCTCAAAAACCATCACACAATCATCGATTTACCTACGAAATCTTCTGCTCTCTCCACCTTAAAAACTGAGCAGAACATGATTATTTAAAATAAACAAAAGCTTGAAGATAAAAGTTTGGCGAGCTAACAAACTAGCCTCCTCCTCCCCAGCTTTTATTCACGACGGCGTTTGATTATGCCCAACCAGTCACGAAGCTGGTGCAACTTACCATTTCGCATTGGCCTCGATTTATACAAATTGGAATTACCACCAATTTAGCCCCAGCTCACAACTATAATCATATCCCAGCCCATCTGTGGGTTTGGTAATTCCTTGTGATTGAACCTCATTTACTTCATTTTGTTGACTTTTATACTGCATCGCTGTGGTTTGTTTGTTCTTTTAAAAAAAACATCTCATCTTGCAAAACGGTTTCTTTTAGTGTATTGCATTCACAAATTGGACATCACAGTAACCTCAAATTCTGGCTGGAATTCCCCCCTTGGACTCTGCGGTCGCTTGGATGGATTTGACTTGATTACACTAGAAGACGTCAACAATGCCCTTGGAAAGGTCCATGCGGCCATGTGGCCTTTTGACCCCTGCCCCTCCTGATTGGCTGTTGCCTGTCAGCTGGGAAACTTTAGCTGGCCTGGTTGGTGAATTCATCTTTGCAAAGAGATACATACCACCTGCCCTGGAAAAGGTAATAATTAGGTCTCTATTGAAAAAGCCATCATTAGATTCTACTGACCTAGGAGATTACTGGGTAGTCTTTAACCTGGTTTTTTGTGGGTTAAGGAACTTGAGAGGGTAGTGGCCGGTCAACTCCACCGATTTTGGGATGAAGCCAATTATCTTGGTGGAATGACCTGCCTGAAGAGGTCAGGAAGGCTCCCAAACTACTGTTTACTGGGGTACTTCTATATATCTTTTATAAGTTTTTATAGGGTTTCTACAGACTTCTATAGTTCGAAAGCAGGAAATTGCAAGTAGATAAATAGGTACCGCTTCGGTGAGAAGGAAACAGCGTTCCGTGCACATTGGCGACTAGTCATGCCAGTCACATGACCACGGAAACGTCTTCAGACAGCGCTGGCTCTTTGGCCTGGAAATGGAGATGAGCACTGCACTGCGGTGCTCAGTGGTTAGGATGCTGAACTGCGGGCTGGAAGGTCAGTAGTTCAGCAGTTCGAGACCCGAGCACCACATGATGGTGTGAGCTCCCATCTCTGGTTCCAGCTCCTGCCAACCTAGCAGGTCGAAAGTAAGAAATTGCAAGTAGATAAATAGGTACCGCTGCGGTGGGAAGGTGACAGCATTCCGTGCGCCTCGGCGTCAAGTCACGCCGGACACATGACCACAGAAACATCTTCGGACAGCGCTGTCTCTTCAGTTTGGAAACTGAGATGAGCACCCTAGAGTCGGATTTGACTGGCTTTCGAGCAAGGGAAACCTTTACCTTTACCTAACAGACTTTAACACCTGTGGGAATTTCCTAGTCTAAGCAAGAAAGGAGGACTGTAAATGAAGTAAATAAATCTGGGCTCAAGTCAATTGTGCTTCGAATCCGGTTTGGGGGACTTGGAGTGCTTTGTCCCCATAGGAGAAAGACAAAGGCTCTTAACCTATTGACTCTCCCAGACCACTTCTGGTAACATAGGCCCTTTCCGCACTGACAGCTTGCTCCGGAGAATCCAAGGAGTGAAGCCTTAGGAGTTGATCTCGCAGTCGCTCGTATTCCTTCTGCACTGTTTTTCCCCTCTTCGGTTTATTTTTGTGTTCAGTATGCATTCTGCATCTACAAGCAAAATCTGCATTTTTTTAAACCTAACTGGCTGCTTTGTCTAAGATGAAGAGTAATGCAAACATCTTCCAAACTTCCCATAGCTACAGTGGGGCATTTCTGGGGCCCACCCCCTTAATTAGAAGCCCCACCCCACAAATACCCAGGCCAGAAATCTTGACCGATTTCCCACAGCCGCTGCTCTGCGCTTGCTCCTCTCTTTGCCCCGATGGTACATGTCAATTTCCCACTCGAAGCCACGCGGCCGCATTTTGACCCGCGGCTTTGCCCAATTCCCCCCGCGATTTCGTGATCCTGTTTTTTGAGGATTATGAAACCGCAGGTTATTTCCTGCGGGAGCGCACAGGAGCGGAGCTCCAGCAGTAAAGAGCCCAGGGGGCGGGCACATGCAACAAGCTCCGCCCCCTGCTCCCAGCAGCCCTCAGTCAGACCAAGAAGCCGCCAGGCAACCTGCACGCCCCCCCCCCCCGCCCCCCGGTCCAAAACAGTCAGGTGGCACCTTTAAGACCAAGTTTTATTCAGGTACAAGCTCTTCTCCTCTGCCAGGACAGATCTGCACGTCCCCCGTCCCCCCAGCAGCTAGCAATCCAAAACAGTCCAGTGGAGCCTGAGCCGGTGGGTGTTGCCTTCTGACACACTTCCGGTGATGTCAGGGGGTGTGACATATGCAAATAAGCTATGCTAATGAGATGCTAATGAGCTCCTGCACCTCTTTTTCTACGAAATAACCCCTGCAAACAAGTGATTTCTTTATTAACTGAGAACACACAACAACAACACTCAAAGAACGATCCAACTTTAGACATTTTGAACTAGCGAGGTCACCCCCCCAGTACAGTAATGTCCAATCACGATAAAGAGCTTAGGACCAATAGGATTTGTTCCTGCCAAGGTCAGGGTCTTTCCGGATTGCTCCGTCATGCTACAGCGACCAATCCAACTGCAGACTTTAGAACCCTAAGAGTCTATGGAGCTTGTGTCTGAAGCTCTGGCTTGTTTACTTTAGGCAATACACGAAGCAAATACATAACAGTTGCCGTGTTAGTCTGTCCACAGCGGTAGAAAAGAGCAAGAGTCTTAAAGACTAACAAAATATGTGGCCGGGGAGGAGTTTTTGTGAATCACGGTTCACTTCTATGGAGACAGATCAAGATGGGTAGCCATGCTAGTCTGTCTGTAGCTGCGGTGGCTCAAGTAGTTAAGACGCTGAACTGCAGGCTGTGGAAGGTCGGTAGTTCAGCAATTCGAGACCTGGGTGCCGCATGATAGACTGAGCTCCCGTCTCTAGTTCCAGCTCCTGCCAACCTAGCAGTTCGAAAGCAAGAAATTGCAAGTAGATAAATAGGTACCACTTCGGTGGGAAGGTAACAGCGTTCCCTGCGCCTTGGTGTTTAGTCATGCCAGCCACATGACCAGGGAAACGTCTTCAGACAGCGCTGGCTCTTCGGCTTTGAAACGGAGATGAGCACCGCAACCCTAGAGTCGGACTCGACTGGCTTTCGAACAAGGGAACCTTTACCTTTTTAGCAGTAGAAAAGAGCAAGAGTCTTAAAGACTAACAAAATCTGTAGCAGGGGAGGAGCTTTCATGAGTCGCTGTGATTTTTCTACGTCTTTGAAGTGTCACAGAACTTTCCGTTGTTTGGGGGAATGGAGGCATGTGATGGGGATATTTTAGGTATATAATTCCCTTGCCTTCCTGGCCAGAGGCTGGCTGTTTCAAAAACAACCACAACAGGGGAAAGAAGCATATTTCTTTACAAACAACATAAGGGTGTGTTATTTTGTAGGGGGGGTAAGGAGGAATGGAATGGAAACAAAGAGAAAGGAAATCCCTTATTTCATAACGGTGCAAACAGAAGCACTGGGAGAAATACACCATATGAAACCCGACCCTGTTCCTAATGCATTGAAGAGGAGGGAAAAGAGGGATTCTATCCCACCTCTGGGAATACTACTAGTAGGGAAGCTTTCACCAGCAAGGGCTGGAGGACTTTCTACTCGCCCTGGAATCTGAGCTCTTGTTTTCAAAGCCTTCCCAGGAGGCTTCTCCCCCTCTTTCCAAAAGCAGTCTTGATATATTTTGCCAACGTGTTTCGCAGAATGACCAATTCCCTAAGCTCATCTTCTCTTTGCTTACATTCACAGCCGGCAGGAGTTATCAAAACCAACTGTGCCAAGCAGCAGCTTTGTCCGTCTGAGGTTTTAAAGGCTACCGCAGTCCCGACAAAGGTATCTGCGTAGCTTGAAAACCTTGCAAGCTCTGCTCGACAAGACAGATCCAAGTGGTCAGCTCAACGACGGTAACAAAACAGCCACAAAGCAATCCAGCAAAAAGTGCTACCAGACATCGCTTACCCGATCTCTTAAAGGATATAATTTCTCCCTGACCTGGATAGCCCTGGATGGGAGCAGGGGTCATTTCATAGAAAAAGAGGTGCAGGCGCTCATTAGCATAACTCATTAGCATAACTTATTTGCATATGCCACGCCCCCTGACATCACTGGAAGTGTGTCAGAAGGCAACACCCACCGCTCAGGCTCCACTGGACTGTTTTGGATTGCTGCTATTGGGGGCTGGGAGGAACGTGCAGATCTGTCCTCGCAGAGGAGGGAGAGCTGGTACCTGAATAAAACTTGGTCTTAAAGGTGCCACTGGACTGTTTTGGGGTGGGGTGGGGGCTCTGCAGCTTACTTGGCTGCTTCTTGCTCTGACTGAGGGCTGCTGGGAGCAGGGGGTGGGGCTTGTTGCATGTGCCTGCCCCCTGGGCTCTTTACTGCCGGAGCTCCGCTCCGGTGCACTCCTGCAGGAAATGACCCCTGGATGGTAGACCTCCAAAGAATACCAGGGCTAGGAGGCAAAGGCAGTTTATCAAGCCACTTAGATTGGATTTATACCCCGCCCTTTACTACCCAAAGGAGTCTCAGAGCGGCTTACAATCTCCACTTCTCCTTATCCTCCTCTTCCTCCTCCTCCTCTTCTTTTTCTTCTTCTTCTTCTTGGCTCAAACCCTGCTTGGTGTTCTTCTTGTGTTCCCGAAATCACTAAAAAAACTAGAGCTGATCACTGCGATGCACCCAGACCCCAGTATTTAACAATACTGGAGGGACTTTTTCAGAATGGAGAGAGCTCCTTGTAAGCCACCTAAGTGGTTTGGCTGCCAGTTTGAGAACGGGATATCCGTACAGAACATCAGCACTTTGCAGATTCATTTCTGATGAAGGCAGAGAACGGAGCGCTGGCCTTAAAAGTGCTGATTCCCCCCCCCCCTGCAACCCACCCACCCGCTTTCTCACCTCCTCTACAGTCGAGGCATGTATTATGCATGAAGGTGTCAGCAGGCACAGATGGGGTGGGAGGAAGTGTTAGTCTGCGGGCGACATCGACTCCACTGGCTTAAAAGGGGGCTCAGCAGCTTGCTTTGCGCACTCGTCACAAAAGTGTGCTGAAAATACACACGGCAAGATCCTGACTCAGGAAGCTTGGGAAAGCCCAATAAAACTCCCCCACCCCCAAAAAAAAACCAGGCAGCAACAGCCCCGACCTGGATGGCCCAGGCTAACCCAGTCTTGTCAGAGCTCAGAAGCTAAGCAGGGTCGGCCCCGGTTAAGACTTGGATGGGAGACCGCCAAGGAAGTCCAGGGTTGCTATACAGGGGCAGGCAGTGGCAAAACCATCTCTGTTGGTCTCTCTGCCTTGAAAACACAGGGCCAGTTTGGTGCAGAAGAGAAGAAGAAGAGATTGGATTTATACCCCGCCCTTCACTACCCAAGGGAGTCTCAGAGCGGCTCACAAACTCCTTTCCCTTCCCCTCCCCACAACAGTCACCCTGTGAGGTAAAAGAAGAAGAAGAAGAGATTGGATTTACACCCTGCCCTTCACTACCCGAAGGAGTCTCAGAGCGGCTTACAAACTCCTCTCCCTTCCCTTCCCCACAACAGACACCCTGTGAGGTTGGTGGGGCTGAGAGAGCTCTTGACAGAAACGGCTCTTGAAGAAGAAGAGATTGGATTCCTACACCGCCCTTCACTACCCGAAGGTGTCTCAGAGCGGCTTACAAACTCCTTTCTCTTCCCCTCCCCACAACAGACACCCTGTGAGGCAGGTGGGGCTGAGAGAGCTCTGACAGGAACTGCTCTTTTTCAAGAACAGCTGTGACAGAACTATGGCTTACCCAAGGTCATCCAGCAGCTGCGAGTGGAGGAGTGGGGAATCAAACCCGGTTTTCCCAGATTAGAGTCCACGCACTTAACCACTACACCAAACTGCGTGGACTCTGGGAGAACTGGGTTTGATTCCCCACTCCTCCACTCACAGCTGCTGGATGACCCTGGGCAAGCCATAGTTCTGCCAGAGCTGTCCTTGAAAGAGCAGTTTCCAAAAATCTCTCTCGGCCCCACCTACTCACCAGGTGTCTGTTGTGGGGAGGAGAAAGGAGTTTGTAAGCCGCTCTGAGACTCCGAGTGAAGGGCGGGGTACAAATCCAATCTCCTCCCCCTCCCCCTCTTCTTCTTCTTGGTTCCAGGAGGCAAAGAGGAGAATGGATTGTGCTTTATCTCACTGCCCTAGTCTGGTCTTGTCAGTTCTCAGGAGCTAAGCAGAGTTGGCTCTGGTTTGTACTTGGAAAGGTGTCCACCACGGATGTCCTGGGTGGCTACACAGAGGTAGTTAACGGCAAACCACTTCTGTTCATTTCTTGACTTGACCTGGATGGCCCGGGCTAACCTGATCTTGTCAGATCTCAGAAGCTAAGGGGGGTCCACCCTGGTTAGTCCTTGGATGGGAGACCACCAAGGAAGTCCAGAGTCACTATGCAGAGGCAGGCGATGGCAAACCACCTCCGTATGTCTTTTGCCCTGACCTGGCTCAGGCTAGACAGCCCCGTAGCCAGGAATTTTTCTGGGGCCCACTAATTAAATTAAATTTTAAATACTGGTTAAGGATGAAATTGGAGATTGGCAGCCCTCCTGGAGCAACCTGGGGGACAAAGAGGGAAATCACAGAGTGCCACTAAAGCATTTCCCCGCCGTCGGCAACACATTTCAAGGCAAATGCAACAGCCCCGCCGGGTGTCCCAGTGTCATGGGCATGGATGAGGATGAGCTGACGGAGCCTGCAGAAACCACAGCCGGCCCCTCTGAAGCAGCAGAGGAGGATAGCTGGCGAGTGCCTGTAACAGCAGTCTTCACACCTGGCCCAGATAAGAAGGAAGAGCTGCAAGCTGAAAGCCCTCCTGACTCACCCCCACGTGTGACTCATTGAAGGGAGCGGCTGTGGCAAAATTTAGCAAGCAGGCGAAGAGAGGCCAGGCTACAGGGGAGACGCTCAACTAGCCCAGAGCTCTAACAGGAGCCTGGCCGATCATGCAGCTGGCTAATTGGTAGCAGCATTTAACTCCACACTCTGGGCAGTACTCTTCGTGCTGCTTGCATCCACACCAGCTTAGGTCTTGCACCTAGACCTTTGGACCCCCATGACTTTGGACTTGGCTCTGTGTTTTTGGTTCCTGACCCTGGCTTGGCTTTTTGGACTTTGCACTGTCTTCTTGGCTCCTGACCTTGGCCTGTTCTGGGCTCCCTTTGACTGGCACCCAGAAGCACAACGCCTCCCAGCTGATATTTTTAAGCTCTCTTCCTCCCGATCCTACAGATTTGTCACTTTTGGCTATATTGGAGCAGATACATGGGGCCTATGTGAAGCCCAATGGCGGAGTGCTCGGCCGAGATGCCGCAGGAGGGAATTGAGGATGATTCAAAATCAAGTCGATGCAACCACCCAGCCAAACTGAAATTGAAAGGGGGAGATTGGGGTGGGGGGCAATGCTCCCTCTAAGCTGTGGAGTCTTGTGAGCAAAAATTCTACTTTGTGAGCTACTGGCATTAAAGTGGTGAGCGAGAGCGATTTGGTTGCTGGATAAATGAGTTTGCTCTGGAGCCACCCTTCCTGAGCGGAGACAAAAACTGTGTGAGCCAGAGGCTAAAAGACTGTGAGCTGGCTCACACTGACTCAGCTTAGAGGGAACACTGGTGGTGGGGGTGCTGGAAATTTAATAGGAGGCGCTGCCCGTGTGCCCCACTGGTGGCTATGGGCCTGAGGCTAGCCCAGTCTCGGAAACTAAGCAGGCTGGCCTTGGCTAGTATTTGTACGGGAGCAGGGCTTTTTTTGTAGAAAAAGGCCAGCAGGAACTCATTAGCATAACAGGCCACACCCAACAGCAGGAACTCATTAGCATATTAGGCCACACCCCTGATTGCACAGCTTATTGGCTTATTAGGCCACACCCCTGATAGCACAGCTTATTGGCTTATTAGGCCACACACCCCCACACAGCCAGAGTCATTCAAAGGTGGAATCAGCTGCCCAGGGAGGTGGTGAGCTCCCCTTCCCTGACAGCTTTCAAGAAGAGGCTGGGCAAATATTTGTCAGAGATGCTCTAGGCTGGTCCTGCATTGGGCAGGTGGTCTGTATGGCCCCCTCCAACTCTATGATTCTAGGATTCTTCTTCCAAAGCAGCCATTTTTTTCCAGGTGAACAGAGCTCTGTCACCTGGAGATCAGTCAGAATCCCAGGAAATCTCCAGCCACCATCTGGAGGCTGGCAACTCTACAACTCAAAGTTGGCAACTATCCTCCCCCACCCCCATCCTTGTGAAGGTTACAACAGGAGAAGGAAATAAAAGTCTTTGTGCTTCCTGTTCTTTATTTGCTGGTCAGAATTCTGGTACGGTTTCTAAATATACACTGCAGAATCTGGTGGGTCGCCGTATTGGTCTGAAGCAACAGAAGAAAGTTTGCGTCCAGTAGCATCTTTAAGCCCCAAAGTTTAATTCTGGGCAGAGGTCATTTCCTGCAGGAGCGCACAGGAGCAGAGCTCTGGCAGTAAAGAGCCCAGGGGGCGGGCACATGCAACAAGCCCCACCCCCTGCTCCCAGCAGCCCTCAGTCAGAGCAAGAAGCAGCCAGGTAAGCTGCAGAGACACACATCCCCGGCCCAAAACAGTCCAGTGGCTCCTTTAAGACCAGGTTTTATTCAGGTACAAGCTCTCCCTCCTCTGTGAGGGACAGATCTGCACGTCCCCCCCCCAATAGTTAGCAATCTAAAACAGTCCAGTGGAGCCTGAGAGGTGGGTGTTGCCTTCTGACACACTTCTGGTGATGTCAGGAGGTGTGGCATATGCAAATAAGTCATGCAAATGAGTTATGCTAATGAGCTCCTGCAACTCTTTTTCTACGAAATGACCCCTGATTCTGGGTATAAACTTTTGTGTGCATGCGCAATCCACCTGAAGAAACGGGCATGCACACAAAAGCTTATACCCTGAATTAAACTTTGTTGGTCTTAAAGGTGCCACTGGACCCAGACTTTGTTCTGGCACAGAATCTGATTGGTTTACAACAGGGAGTTTGGTCCTTTCGCTATCTTTTGTGACTTTTTTGAGCACAAAATTCAGTTTGCGGAGCAGGCGCCAAGTCAGCGTGAGCTTGCCAGCTGTTCGTAACATCGGCAGCCAATCTAGTATTGTTGGAGAACAATGCCTTTTGATTTGATCACGCTGCTGGGTAAAGAACATCTACCGTTGTCATGTTGTGGGCACAGCGCAGATACGTGGCTGTTTGGATCATACAGCTGAGATTTATCGATCCCTGCTGTCCCGGTCTACAGTGGGATGTTCACACTGGGGTGCGTGTGATATACCTCCTCGGGTTAATCTTTAGTTTCACCACATCAAAAGACACAGAAGGAAAGTCCGTTTTTTTAAAAAAGTCTGTGCCCTCAATCTGGCTGCGTCAGAAAAAGACTTCAAAATAGTCCTTCGGGTAGGAAATCTGAGATTCCAGCAGAAATTTCTGCCCCTCCATGCGAGCGTGTACTGCTGTAATGTAGGAAGCAGCCCCATCACAACAGTCTACAGTCTCTCCAATCCGACTGTGTTTGACTTCGAGATGAAGAAGAGATTGGATTTATACCCCCGCCCTTCACTACCCAAAAGGCTCTCAGAGCGTCTTACCATCTCCTTTCCCTTCCCCTCCCCACAACAGACACCCTGTGAGGTAAAAGAAGAAGAGATTGGATTTATACCCCGCCCTTCACTACCCAAAGGGCTCTCAGAGCAGTTTACAATCTCCTTTCCCTTCCCCTCCACACAACAGACACCCTGTGGGGCAGGTGGGGCTGAGAGAGCTCTCTCAAGAACTGCTCTTGAGAGAACAGCTCTGAGAGAACTTGTGACTGACCCAAGGTCATGCCAGCAGCTGCATGTGGAGGAGTGGGGAATCAAACTCAGTTCTCCCCGATTACAGAAGAAGAAAAGAAGAAGAGATTGGATTTATACCCCGCCTTTCACTACCCGAAGGAGTCTCAGAGCAGCTTACCATCTCCTTTCGCTCCCCACAACAGACACCCTGTGGGGCTGAGAGAGCTCTCTCAAGAACTGCTCATGAGGGAACAGCTCTGAGAGAACTTATGACTGACCCAAGGTCACGCCAGCAGGTGCAAGTGGAGGAGTGGGGAATCAAACCCGGTTCTCCCAGATTAGAGTCCACGCTCCTAACCACTACACCAAACTGGCTCTGTTCATCAAAGGTGCCATTTAGGGGGGTGCGTTGAAGCGGTCCTCACTGTGCTGCATAGGGTTGCCAGCCTCCAGGTGGGGCCTGGAGACCTCCTGGAATTACAAATGACCCCCAGACTTCAGAGGTCAGTTTCTCTTGGAGAAAATGGCTGCTTTGACCCCTTCTATACTCTCCTCCATTTATTCTGTGCAGGGGTCATTTTGTAGGAAAAGAGGTGCAGGAGCTCATTAGCATAACCTATTAGCATAACTCATTTGCATATGGCACACCCCCTGACATCACTGGAAGTGTGTCAGAAGGCAACACTCAGACTCCACTGGACTGTTTTGGATTGCTAGTTTTTTGGGTGGGGGACGTGCAGATCTGTCCTCGCAGAGGAGGGAGAGCTTGTACCTGAATAAAACTTGGTCTTAAAGGTGCCACTGGACTGTTTTGGACTGGGGGGCTGGAGGGGGGGGCTCTGCAACTTACCTGGCTGCTTCTTGCTCTGACTGAGGGCTGCAGGGAGCAGGGGGTGGGGCTTGTTGCATGTGCCCACCCCGTGGGCTCTTTACTGCTGGAGCTCCGCTCCTGTGGGCTCCTACAGGAAATTACCCCTGGGTAGAATGCTATAGAATCCACCCTCTAAAAGTTGGGGTGTCAAACATGCCAGATGAGGCCCCCGGAGGGCTTCCATCAGGCCCACAGTGGAACTGGCTGTCTCCTGCTTCCAGTTCTGCTGCTGCCGCCGCCTCATAACTTGCTTCGCCAGACTCTCTTAATCACTCAGCCATTTCATGTTTTAACCTGGGTCCTAGATCCTAGACTCAGAACTCTGAGCATGAGATTTCTGTGGTGAATGTCAATAAATCAAAACTAGGTTTGTAGCTTACAGAGCTAACGGTTTAAGCATGTTTTTATTTTAAGTAAAAAAAAAACACCCTTTGTGTCATCTATAAAGTTTATATCTCCGCTACCTGGCATGACATTTTATGACACACACAGCCCGGCCCAACAAGGCCTCATTTATGTCAGATCCGGCCCTCGTAACAAATGAGTTTGACGCCCCTGCTCTGAAGCATCCATTTTTCTCTAGGGGAGCCGATCTCTGTCGTCTGGAGATGAGCTGTAATTCCAAGGGACCCCCAGGTCCCACCTGGAGGCTGGCATCCCTACCTGTTGGCAACCATACTTACCCCGAGCTGTTGTGTGGGTAGCTTAGTTGAAGAACCGCCCCCCGCCCCGTCTGCCTTCCTTTCCTCTGCTGCCTTTCTCTTCTCCCTCCTGCGTCTAAACATTAGAGGTTAAAATCTTTGATGCCGGGAGCTGTCTTGAGTGCGACTCTGTAAAGGGACACGTCCATTTGTGATGGCCACTGAGGACAGCAGAATGCAAACAAGTAAAGTAAGAAAGCAACAAGAACTTTGGCCAAAGGTGGGGTTTTTTTGAGTGCGCGCTGCCACCTATGTTTCAAGCATCCAAGCACCACTTTGGCAATAATACTGCACCTCAGATGAAAACCGAATGGATTTGGAAGGCATAGGATCATAGGATCACAGAGTTGGAAGGGGCCCTACAGGCCACCTGGTCCAACCCCCTGCTCAGTGCAGGATCAGCCTAAAGCTGTGATGGCGAACCTTTGAGAGACCGAGTGCCCAAACTGCGACCCAAAACCCACTTATTTATTGCATCGTGCCCACACGGCAATTTAACCTGAATACTGAGGTTTTACTTTAGAAAAAACAACTCATACATTAACTTGAGATGATCCTAACAAAGTAAGGGAAGCAATCCCAAATGCTTTCATTTACTTAAAATTATTTGGCAGAGAATTCAACACTTTAATGATGGTCTGGGCCTGGCTGGGGCGATGGCACGCGTGCCCACAGAGAGGGCTCTGAGTGCCACCTCTGGCCCCCGTGCCATAGGTTTGCCACCACTGGCCTAAAGCATCCCTGACAAGTGTTGGTCCAGCCACTGCTTAAAGATGGCCAGTGAAGGGGAGTTCACCACTTCCTTCGGCACCGGATTCCACCGTGGCCCAACTCTCACTGTCAAAAAGATTTCCCTAAGATCCAGCACCTTCCCGCCCCTAATTTAATCCCATTCTTGTGAGTCCTCTCCTCCGCTGCCAACAAGAACAGCTCCCTGACCTCCTCCAAGTGACAGCCCTTCAGATACTTCAAGAGAGCCATCCTGTCCCCCCTCAACCTCCTCTTCTCCAGACCGACCATCCCAGGTCCCTCAGCCTTTCCTCACAGGGCTTCTCGGTCTCCAGGCCCCCGATCGTCCTCGTCGCTCTCCTCTGCACCCGCTCCATTCTGTCCACATCCTTTTTGAAGTGAGGCCTCCAGAACTGCACACAAGACTCCAGTTGCAGTGTACAGCGGGAGTACCACATCTTGCAATGTGGATTTTATGCCTCTGTTGATACACCCCAATATCGCATTATCCTTTTTTGTCATCGCATCACACTGGCTGCTCATATATAACTTTTGGTCCACCCGTACCCCAAGATCTTGTTCACACACACTGCTACCCAGACGTGTATCCCCCATCCAGTATGTGTGTTCCTCATTTTTGTTACCCGGATGTAGAACTCGGCGCTCATCTTTCTTAAATTGCATCTTGTTCATGTATGTCTGTGCACAAGTTACAGCTTCTAGGGTTGTTCCTCACGTGAGCACATGAAACTGCCTTGTACTGAATCAGACCTTTGGTCCATCAAGGTCAGCATTGTCTACTCAGACTGGCAGTAGCTGGCCAGGGTCTCAGGCTGAGTTTCCCAGTCCCCCAGTTCCAAGTAGTAGCTGGATTTTAAAACAAACAAAAAACAACCAGGCTGTCCAGTTCTCCTGTGAACATAAGAACATAAGAGACGCCAGTGCTGGATCAGGCCAAAGGCCCATACCAGGTGCCATCAGGAGGTCCACCAGTGGGGCCAGGACATTAGAAGCCCTCCCACTGTTGACCCCCCCAAGCACCAAGAAGACAGAGCATCACTTGCCCCGGAGTCCCTATCTATACCTTGTGGCTAATAGCCACTGATGGACCTCTGCTCCATATGCTTATCTAATTCCCTTTTGAAGCCATCCATGCTTGTAGCCGCCGCCACTTCCTGTGGCAGTGAATTCCACGTGTTAGTCACTCATTGGGTGAAGAAGTACTTCCTTTTATCCGTTCTAACTCGACCGCTCAGCAATTTCATGGAGTGCCCAGGAGTTCTTGTATTGTAATTTCTTGTAAACACCACAGCATTACAGACTGACGGTAACACCTCTTTAGGAAAAACATAGGTAAAACCATAGAGTCTTCGGCAATTCCTAGAGAGGTCTGTTGTCACGTCCAGGTTTTCCCTGGAAATGATGTCACACCATCCCTGACAGCTGCCACCACCACCACCCTGGTGTCCCACTGGTTGCCAAGCCCGGCTGGGCCTAGTAACCCTAGCTTGGTGAGGGACATCCGATCCTCACAAGTCACACAGCTTTCCCGCTCACATCCAGCACCTACATGAAGACTTCTGTTTTGTTTTGCTGAGCAAGCTGTCTGTATCCATTCCATTGTAGTCTTCCCCATGTGTAAGATTCAGAAGGATCCTTCAGAACTCCCTCAGCAGCTTCCATGGGGATGGAGGGTGGTGGGCAGTGTTCCCTCTAGCTGAGAGGAGGAGGAGGAGGAGATTAGATTTATACCCCGCCCTTCACTTGGAGTCTCAGAGCGGCTTACAAACTCCTTTCCCTTCCCCTCCCCATAACAGAAACCCTGTGAGGTAGGTGGGGCTGAGAGAGCTCTTTGGAGGACTGCCCTTGAGAGAATAGCTCTGACAGAACTAAGGCTTACCCAAGGTCACCCAGCAGCAGCATGTGGAGGAGTGGGGAATCAAACCCGGTTCTTCCAGATTAGAGTCTGCGCACTTAACCACTACACCAAACTGTGTGAGCTAGCTCACAATTTTTTAGCCTCCGGCTCACACATTTTTGTCTTAGCTCAGGAAGGGATGGCTCCAGAGCCAACTAATTTCTGCGGCAGCCAAATCGCTCGCTCACAACTTTAATGCCAGTAGGTCACAAAGGAGAATTTTTGCTCACAAGACTCCACTGCTGAGCGGGAGCATTGGTGGCGGGCCATGTTGGACACCACACGAGAGACTGAAACATCCAACTCGATGTGCCCCCGCTTGAGTTGTGCCAACCCAAGCAGGAATATTGTTCAGCAAGAGCTATGTTCATTTCTCTCCCCCCCCCCATTGCACATTCCCTGAATGTTTACAAATTCCAAAGCACACAATCCGTGGAGCGACAGACAGTTTCCAGACCCTTCCATGCCCTCCACGGCCTGCCAAGGAATCCGTTCCACCAATCTTTCCCCACACAGCTCTGTCCCTGCCTCTTTCATTCAGCAGGGCACCCCATCCAGTCATTTCAAACCAGCCCTCTTTCCTAACACATAGGCCTCACGCTTGCCGGTTGTAGAGAATGATTTCTGGAATTCTCGACTTAGCTAGCTCTGTTTCAAACACATGATGCCCTTCTGACATTAAGAAGAGAAGAAGAGAGAAGAGATTGGATTTATACCCCGCCCTTCACTTGGAGGCTCAGAGCGGCTTACAATCTCCTTTCCCTTCCCCTCCCCACAACAGGCACCCTGTGAGGTAGGTGGGGCTGAGAGAGCTCTGAGAGAACTGCTTTTGAGAGAGCAGCTCTGAGGGAGCTTGTGATTGACCCAAGGTCGCCCCAGCTGGCTGCATGTGGATGAGTGGGGAATCAAACCCAGTTCTCCCGGATTAAAGTCCTCATACCTAACCACTACACCAAACTGGCTACCAGTTAACTTAGAGATTGGCAACGGAAGCCTCAGGGGCCCAATCCACTATCTCCAGGTAGTACTCAGTATAAGGACCTCAGGACTGGGGATGCTACCCTCCAGGTGGGACCTGGGGATCGCCTGGTTTTACAGCTCAATTCTAGACTACGGAGATCAGTTGCCCTGGAGGAAATGGATGCTTCAGAGCAGGGGTGTCGAACTCATTTGTTATGAGAGCCGGATCTGACATAAATGAGACCTTATTGGGCTGGGCCACATGTGTCATAAAATGTAATGCCAGGTAGCGGAGATATAAACTTTATAAAGGACACAAACACAAAGGGTAGGTTTTTTACTTAAAATAAAAGCATGCTTAAAACATCAGCACTCTTGCACTATTCTGTTTATTTAACAGTGTCTGATCACTGACACCTCCTGCTCTGAATGATTGCATCAAAATGTCTGTGCTCTTGCAGTCTTGAGTGTGCCGTTCAGGTGTGTATCTGTAAGCTGCAAACCTACGATGATGCAGCAGCAGCAGAACTGGAAGAAGCAGCAGAAGACAGCCAGTTGCACTGCGGGCCTGATAGAAGCCCTCCAGGGGCCTCATCCGCCCCCCGGGCCGCATGTTTGACATCCGTGCTTTGGAGGGTGGACTCCAGGACACTGTACCTCCTCCCCAGGCTCCACCCCCAAATCTCCAGGAATTTCCCAAACTGGGTCCTGGCCATTCTACCCCCCCCCCCGCCATCCCTCACAGGGGGCCAGTGAGGAGCTGGCCACCCTAAATTGCAGCTGGTCTCCATTGCTACAAAGATTAGTTCCCCTGGAAGAAATGACATCTTGGGTGGGTGGACTCTATGGAATTATACCCCATTGGGGTCCTCCCCTTCCAAGCTGCACACCCAGAGAGCATTACAGATACCCTGGACCACCAAAGAGACAGATCATTGGGTTCTAGATCAAATGAAGCCTGAACCCTTCCCGGAAGCTAAAATGGCCAAACTGAGGCTATCATACTTTGGTCGCATGATGAGAAGACAACAGTCACTGGAAAAGACGTGTTGGAAACATGTGTGTGTTGCAAGGTCTAATCCAGTCATTATAGGGTTAATCTGCTTACCTTGTGTGCTCTTGTTTAGACTGACCTGGCACAGAGACAATACAGAGCCAATGGGAAGAAAGTCCGGGAAAATCTAAGTCTGTTTACTCACAATCATTGGTTAATGTATTCTGGTGATTTCCTTCTAGGGGTCAAGAAGAAGAAGAAGAAGAATCTCCATTGCTGTTGGTTGCTGTTGTAGTTGAGAGACCGCGTGGTCGGTCTGTTCCTGTAGCTGTAGAGATGTAGCCTTAGGTCTTTGTTGTTTTGTAGCTTTTCCTTTGTACTTCCCTTTGTATTTCCCTTAAGAAATAAAGATTTTTACACAGAAGGAAATGCCTCCTCTCCAGTGAAGCAAAGATCCATTGCAAACTTTGAATATCTGAGTATTTTTGCCAATTTTTCCAACAAGACATTCATACTAGGGAAAGTGGACGGTAGCAGGAAAAGAGGAAGGCCCAAAATGAGATGAATGGACTCGATCAAGGAAGCTGCGGCCCTCAGCAAGGCTGTTAACAATAGGGTGTTAATTCATAGAGTCGCCATCAGTTAGAAACAACTTGACCGCAACACACACAGAGAATGTAGTTAGCTGAGGGAGATCACTGTTATGTCTGGGGCAGTGATGCTCTGTATTCTTGGTGCTTGGAAGTCAACAGTGGGAGGGCTTCTGGAGTCCTGGCCCCGCTGGTGGACCTCCTGATGGCATCTGGTATTTCTGGCCACTGTGTGACAAAGAGTGTTGGACTGGATGGGCCACTGGCCTGATCCATCCTGGCTTCTCTTATGTTCTTATGTCTGGTGCAGTGACACTCTGTCTTCTTGGTGCTTGGGGGGCAACGGCGGGAGGGCTTCTGGAGTCCTGCCCCCCTTGATGAACCTCCCGGTGGCACCTGATTTTTGGCTACTGTGTGACACAGAGTGTTGGACTGGATGTGCCATTGGCTTGATCCAACATGGCTTCTCTTATGTTCTTATTTCTGAGGTAGCGATGCTCTGTCTTCTTGGTGGTTGGAGGCCAACGGTGGGAGGGCTTCTGGAGTTCCAGCCCCACTAGTGGACTTCCTGATGGCACCTGGGTTTTGGCCACTGTGTGACACAGAGTGTTGGACTGGATGGGCCACTGGCCTGATCGAGCATGGCCTCTCTTATGTTCTTATGTTCTTCCACCATGCTGCCACAGTCGTCGCTTTGGGGATTTTTCCTTCCTGACTTAATAAGCATCATAAACGTTCTCACACAAACGAAATCATCCCCTTCCCCGTATGCACAAACAGTTCTGGGAATCCATAGTTCTACATTAACGCTTGGGGAGACAACCCAGGCTTATTATCTCATAACAATTCCACACACATATAAAGGGGACCAGAGATTATGCCAAACACAGACTAAGGAGAAAACTAGAAACACCAAGATGGCTCACAAAGGGACACAGTAATAAAGAGCTTCCAGAAAGAAGGGAAATAGATGACGGGTCATTCTGGCAGGCATGATATGGCGGGGTTGAGCAAGGGCGGGCTCTGGCAGTGCTTACGTTGCTGGAGAGGAAGGGGTTAAAGAGCTCTCTGCCTGTTTGCACAGGAGGCTATCGGTGTGCGGATCTAATGTCAGGAACCCACAGCCCCTGCTTAACTCAACATGTATGTGCTCATAGAGCTATTGAGTCACAGCGGACTTACGGCAACCCCATGAGGTTTTCAGGGCACAAGACGTTCAGAGGTGGTTTTGCCATCGCCAGCCTCTGCGAAGCTACCCTGGAATTCCTTGGTGGTCTCTAGACCAAGTACTAACCAGGACCGGCCCTGCTTAGCTTCCAAGGTCTGATGAGATCGGGGCAACCTGGACCATCCAGGTCAAGGCGGTTTGTCATTGCCCGTAACCCTGGACTTCCTTGGTGGTCTCCCATCCAAGTACCAACCGGTGCTGACCTTCCTTTGCTTCCAAGATGTGATGAGATTGGGGCAGGTCAGAGCGTAATAATTGCGTGCCATCCATCACAACCGACTGATGGCAATAGGTACCGTCAGGGCTATTTTTGGGCAGGAACGCACAGGAACGGAGTTCCGGCTGGCTCCCGAGTTGGCCACACCCAGCAGGAACCCATTAGCATAATAGGCCACACCCAACAGCAGAAACTCATTAGGATTGGCTACAATAGGGGTGTGTGGCCTAACATGCAAAGGAGTTCCTGCTACAAAAAAAGGCCCTGGGTTTTGACAACAAACAAGGTAAACAGAATAAGAAGCAAAAGGTGGGTGTGGCTGGATGACCACACTTCTGGTAACATGGGGGTACGGCCTAGTATGCTAATGAGCTGTGTTGTCAGGGGTGTGGCCCAATATGCTAATGAGTTCTGCTGTTGGGTGTGGTCTATTATGCTAATGAGTTCCTGCTGGGCTTTTTCTACAAAAAAAGCCCTGGGTACCGTTACGGTGGGGAGGTAACAGCGTTCCGTGCGCCTCGGTGTCTAGTCATAGAATCATAGAATGTTAGAGTTGGAAGGGAACCTTGCAGGTCATCTAGTCCAACCCCCTGCACTCTGCAGGAGCATCGCCGAAAGATGGTCATCCAGCCTCCGCTAGAAAACGTCCAGCGAAGGAGCATCCACCACCTCCCGAGGCAGTCTGTCCCACTGCTCAACCACTCTTACAGTCAGGAAGTTTCTCCTGATATTTAGCTGGCAACCCTCGTAATTTCACATAGTCATGCCGGCCACATGATCACGGAAACGTCTTCGGACAGCGCTGGCTCCTCAGCTTGGAAATGGAGATGGGCACCGCATCCCTTGAGTTGGATTTGACTGGCTTTCAAGCAAGGGAAACTTTTACCTTTTTATACTAGATGGAGAGGAAGGGAACCAAAGGACAGGAAAGGGGGAACAGGCGGGCCATTTCCGCCGAGTCTCTCACGTTATTCATGATTGCAAATAATGAATCTCCAGGTTGCAGCCAAGCGACTCTCGACGGGTTCGCCTCTAAGACTCGCTCAAGGCTGATTAAAATCTAAAGCACACAGGGGCAAACGGCCTCATGAAGAATTCTTCACGAGGACCCAAGCAGTTGAAAACCTTACCTGAGGCAAGGGATCTGCTTTGGAAGTCCAACTGTTCAACAGAGAAGTCAGGACATTGATTGAGCCTATACTGTCATCTACAGGTCAAGACGTGACATAACAGAATTTGGGTTTCCCTGTGATGAACAAAGGGTTCTAAAAGCTTACTTACTTGATTTATACATCTCCTTTCTCCACGGTGAAGACGCAAAGAGGCCCCTCTACTCCATATTTATCCTCAGAGCAACCCTGTGAGGGAGGCTAGGCCGAGAGTGTGTGACTGGCCCAAGGTCACCCAGCGAGCATCTTGGAAGCTAAGCAGGGTCGACTCTGGCGAGTACTTGGATGGGAGACCCTCCTTGAAATACCAGAGGCAGGAGGCAGGTGCAGACTTTATGATGTACTATGATATATGTAAAAGAAAATGTGAAAACATGGTGTAGGAAACATTCAGGAAGGTGAGAGACAGTTTGGTGTAGTGGTTAGGAGCACGGACTCTAATCAGGGAGAACCAGGTTTGATTCCTAGTTCTCCACATGCAGCTGCTGGTGTGACCTTGGGTCAGTCACAAGTTCTTTCAGAGCTGTTCTCTCAAGAGCAGTTCTCTCAAGAGCTCTCTCAGACCCACCGGCCTCACAGGGTGTCTGTTGTGGGGAGGGGAAGGGAAAGGAGGTTGTAAGCCGCTCTGAGACTCCTTCGGGTAGTGAAGGGCGGGGTATAAATCCAATCTCTTCTTCTTCATCTTTTACCTCACAGGGTGTCTGTTGTGGGGAGGAGAAGGGAAAGGAGTTTGTAAGCCGCTCTGAGACCTTCGGGTAGTGAAGGGCGGGGTATAAATCCAATCTCTTCTTCTTCTTCTTTTACCTCACAGGGTACCTGTTGTGGGGAGGGGAAGGGAAAGGAGGTTGTAAGCCGCTCTGAGACTCCTTCGGATAGTGAAGGGCGGGGTATAAATCCAATCTCTTCTTCTTCATCTTTTACCTCACAGGGTGTCTTGTTGTGGGGAGGAGAAGGGAAAGGAGTTTGTAAGCCGCTCTGAGACCTTCGGGTAGTGAAGGGCGGGGTATAAATCCAATTTATTCTCTCTTCTCTTCTTCTTTCCTGGCATGAACTCAGCATACAGTGGAATGCAATTAATTGCCGAGCTGCCCTTAGATATTTTAAATTAGTTATTTAATTTTAGTATTATTGAAATGAATGTTTTAATGAATCAATGTTTTGTGGAATTGTTCTGTTGATTTCTGTGACGTGTTGTAAGCCGCCCTGAGCCCGCTTGTGGGATAGGATGGGATAAAAATGGCAAAATAAAATAAAATAAAAATTATATTTAGTTTCTATGCAGTCTGGTGGTGAGGAGACTGGAAAATGCCAATGTTCAGCTGTGTGGAACTATCCAAGATCCTGCAAGGCCTTAACTCACCACTTCAGAAAACAAGTACCGGTAGTTGTAGAGAAGGTTTTCTGATGCCATTCTGGATAACATCTCTCCACCTGACAGGCAGAAGGGGCCCTGGCTCAGTGGCAGGGAATCTGCTTGGCATGCAGAAGGTTCTAGGTTCAATCCTCTCTCTCTCTCTCTCTCTCTCTCTCTCTCTCTCTCTCTCTTTCTCTCTCTCTTTCTTTCTTTTTTTTTTTTTTTTTTTTTTTTTTTTTTTCTCTCTCTCTCTCTCTCTCTCTCTCTCTCTCTCTCTCTCTCTCTCTCTCTCTCTCTTCCTTCTGTCTCTCTCTCTCTCTCTCTTTCTTTCTCACTTTCTCTCTCTCTCTTTTCTTTCTGTCTCTTTTTCTTTCTCTTTCTTTCTCACTTTCTCTCTCTCTATTTCTTTCTCTCTTTTTCTCTCTTTCTCTCTCTCTCTCTTTCTTTCTTTCTCACTTTCTCTCTCTCTATTTCTTCCTCTTTTCTCTCTTTCTCTCTTTCTCTCTTTCTCTCTTTCTCTTTCTCTCTCTCTCTTTTCTTTCTGTCTCTTTTTCTTTCTCTTTCTTTCTCACTTTCTCTCTCTCTATTTCTTTCTCTCTTTTTCTCTCTTTCTCTCTCTCTCTCTTTCTTTCTTTCTTTCTTTCTTTCTTTCTTTCTTTCTTTCTTTCTTTCTTTCTTTCTTTCTTTCTTCTTCTCCTAAAATGGAACCATTACTATTCTCAATGGCATTGCTTCTGCTACTTAGTAACCCCTGGTTCTTATGTGGCATCAGAGAAGTGCATTTGGATCCATTAGAGATATTTGAGTGGTTAATCCTTGGCATGATTCAGTGCTGTTTACCTTCCGCTGGAAGGATTAGAGAACTGTTTGAATTGGTAAACTAGAAGAATCGGGTAGCAGGCGATGGGAAAGACCTCTTTACGCCTGAATAATCAGCATCAGGCGGCTTTGCCAAGATTGCAGTTGGCGGGGAAATCATCTTCCTAAGGATCTCTGCTTTTAGAAAAAGATAGGACTTCAGCCTAGACGTTCTGCAATTACAAATCAAACCCTATATCTGCTGCATGCCAGCCCGTCTTCCCCGAAGCAACCGTTGTTAGCGGTTCATTTTATGTTCTTCTGTACTGATTTTATAATTTAATGGGGCATGTGGTTTAATTTGCTCTGGACTGTCTTGTGGATCTTTTTTGTGGAAAAACTGACTAAAAAATGCTCCCAATAAAATACAGGTGTTGCACAGGGAATGGCCTGTATTAGGGTGAAGCCAAAATGAGAGCTTTGGGTTACCACAGAAATGAAAAAAATTGTGAGAGGGAAAAAGATGAGTGAGGTTGCTCACTCAGTGTTCAAGGAAATGGGTAGAGAGGAAAACAGCAAAGGGAAGAGTAGGAAAGAAGAGAAGAAGAGAGAAGAGACTGGATTTATACCCTGCCCTTCACTACCCGAAGGAGTCTCAGAGGGGCTTACAATCTCCCTTCCTTTCCCCTCCCCACAATAGACACCCTGTGAGGGAGGTGGGGCTGAGAGAGCTCTCTCGAGAACTGCTCTTGAGCACAGCTCTGAGAGAACTTGTGACTGACCCAAGGTCACCCAGTGGGCTGCATGTGGAAGAGTGGGGAATCAAACCCGAATCTCCCAGATTAGAGTCCGTGCTCCTAACCACTACACCAAACTGGCTCTCAGCTGAGAAGAAAGTTTTGCCTAAGTGGAAGAAAGAATACTGAGACCCAGACAGCGGATCACTTGAACTCTGCTTATCTTAACACCACAGCTAAATAGACTGCAGTGAGACTGTATGAAAGTCTTAGCTTTTAAAGTGTGTACAGTACAATACAATAAAAATGGCCTTGGAAATCGGAGCCCACAGCCTTGAAATATTTTAAGTAAATCCTTTTCAGTTTTATCGCCGGGAGGGTTAGGTAGGTAATTTGTCCGTCCTTGGCTTTTATGGTCCTCTTTGAAACCATGATTATAGTTTACAGGTCGATCAAATATATGTTGCCTGTATGCCAAACATTTACACAATCTCTGCAAAATAAGCATGCCCGACTTCAGAGCTGCGAGAACAGAAATGGACCATATATTTAAGAATTTGAGATATGCATCATTTATCAGATTATACACATGTCAGAAAATTACAAAGTGTTTCACTCTGGAAAGTACAAACACAGACGAAAGGGAGTCGCTCTAGTAATGAAGTCAGATGTAACGGAGGCAGTCAGAGGCTATAATATGAAGTCTGACCAAATAATATCAGTCAGACTTCATGAGAATCACAAAACAAAAGAAAGGCTTGAGCATTTCTATCCAGATCGCCCATGTGAAGTACATTATGCAGCAGTATGATCAGTGAGAATTTTCCATGAAGCAACTTGACCACTGTTAATGTATTCTACGATGAATAAGGAATAAGAAGACATATTATTGTTACATACGATCCCGTTCAGATGAAGTCTTTTCAAAACAAACTGTTATTCTGGAGAACTTCGTCGGACCTCTTTCACACTTTGCACATATTTGATTTGCTTTTTTGTAAGAGTATCACGTCATAATAATTCCAGTTGTCGAGTAGCGCTTGTGTACAGCTTTCTTTTGTTTTGTGATTTTGATGTTTTTGAGCTGTGACTTTCAGGTTAGACTTCATGAGAAGCGTATCAGCACATGGAATTCACTGCTGCAGGACATGGTGATGGCTACAAGTATAGATAGCTTCAAGAGGGGATTGGATAAACATATGGAGCAGAGGTCCATAACTGGCTATTAGCCACACTGAACTGCAGGCTGTGGAAGGTCGGTAGTTCAGCAGTTTGAGACCCGAGTGTGCCACATGACAGGGTGAGCTCTTGTCTCTAGTTCCAGCTCCTGCCAACCTAGCAGTTCGAAAGCAAGAAATTGCAAGTAGATAAACAGGTACCACTTCGGTGGGAAGGGAACAGCGTTCCGTGCGCCTTGGTGTTTAGTCATGCCGGCCACATGACCATGGAAATGTCTTCGGACAGCGCTGGCTCTTCGGCTTTGAAACGGAGATGAGCACCGCAACCCTAGAGTCGGATTCGACTAGCTTTCGAGCAAGGGAACCTTTACCTTTACCTATAGAGGGAACACTCTGTTGTAAACATTAGATTCCATGTCAAAAATGAAGTCAAATGAGGAGGAAGTTCTTGTATTTTATTGTAATGAAATATGGAAAACAGTTAGGCCCATGGACCCATCTGAATTGATTGCTTTCTTCTCAGCATAATCAGGAAACATGCCTCAATTAATAGGAAAACAATTAGACCAAATAGTTAACCAAAAATTGACAACTTTCTTCTTTTTCTTCTTCATCTTCTTCTTGAGCATATTCTGAACATATTCAGGAAATACATGATATTTTATACATGGACTGACATCATCATATCATCATCATGGGAATAATATTCAAAAGGCATAATTGGTTACAAAAACTTAAACAACATTTACATAAAAATCTCCTTATTGGTCAAATGTAAGAAAGGTGTGTCTATGCAATGGCGTCACATTTTTACTTGACATGACCTAAGGCATATCGGCTAAAGCTTGTTCTTCCCCAAACAAAAGTATTCATTACTGATACGAGACTAAAATCCTATCTGACCCAGACATTGAAAGGTTTGCCCTAAGAACTACAGAATCATGAACTTTGTACCTATTATGTTGCTAACAATATCAGACCTACAAGAGGAAAGCCTTCTATATAACAGGCCTTTCTAACATCCTAATAAAATATTACTTAAAGAATAAATCTATAAAAACCAGAGAAATATGAATATGAACAATCAAGAAGGAAAAACCTATATATGAAAATCTTTATATTCCCATTCATACTACACTCTGTCTGGGGGAGTGATGCTTGTATTCTTGGTGCTTGGTGTTTTGTATTTTTGGTGTTGGGGGGGGGGGGGGTAACAGTAGGAGGGCTTCTGGAGTTCTGGCCCCACTGGTGGACTTCATGATGGTCTCTGAGTTTTTGGCCACTGTGTGACACAAAGTGTTGGACTGGATGGGCCATATGGGACTTTTTTTTGTCATGGAAAAAAAATCTCAGGCCAGCTTCAAAGTACAGAGAATCCTCTGTGATTTATCTATTTTTTTGGAATGCCTGTAGGAACCATTGAGTTTTACTGGAATGTGACAGTTAATAGACGGAAGAGCCGGGAGACATCTTCGCTTATCAAATGCAGTGACTCGGACTCCCCCAACAGGGAAATTATGCACAGGTGTAAACGTTGTTAGTGCCCCAAAGAAAACCGAAAGGAGTAATTCAGTATCACTGATTTCTTAGGAAGAATCCCAGCCCTCCAGTGACAGCCTCTGACAGCGAGCGAGCAAAATAAATCACTGTGCTGTCATCGAGGAAACACACACACCCATCCCCTTTCAACAGACACCTGCCCTAACTGTGGAACTGAGGAAAGGACTCGAATAGAACAGAACAGGAGTCGGAAGGGGCCATACAGACCATTTCGTCCAACCCCCTGCCCAGCGCAGGACCAGCCTAAAGCATCTCTGACAAATATTCGTTCAGCCACTTCTTCTTTTTTTCCAAAAACAATTTATTAGGATATAATAAACGTTCAAACATACAACAAAGTTTATGTCATACATCCTTTTTCCTCTTACCCCCACCCTTTCATGGCTTCCCACAGTGCTCCAACCTCCTGCCCGTCTCTTAGATCTTTTACATATCTTCCTTCTTTTTTAAATATTCAAACTCTACAGGTAACACATCTTTCAATTGTTGTTCTTATACACTTATCCATTTCTATTATTCTTTATATTTCAATAATTTTCAAAACAAAGCAGATTGTCCTTTCCCTCCCAATGCTTTTCTATATAGTCTCTAAAATCTTTCCAATCTTCGAAAAATTCTTCTGCTTCCAAATGTTTAAGTTTCCTCGTCATTTTGTCCATTTCGACCATAAAAAGTAACTTCTTTATCCAATCTCCAATTTCAGGTGTTTTATCTTGTTTCCAACATTGAGCATATGTCATTCTAGCTGTTGTAATCATATACCACATCAATGTCTGGAGGCCCAGGTGGCAGCCTGGAGGCCCAGGTGGCAGCCACTGCCAAGTCAGCCTTTTACCATCTGCGGCTGGTGCGGCAGTTGGTCCCTTTCCTCGACCGCAGTGACTTGGCCACAGTGATCCATGCGACAGTCACCTCAAGGCTAGACTACTGTAACGCTCTCTACATGGGGCTGCCTTTGTCGCAAATCCGGAAGCTGCAGCTAGTGCAGAATGCTGCGGCCAGGCTGTTGATGGGTCTTCCTAGAAGGGACCATATCCAGCCTGTGCTGAAAGCGCTGCACTGGCTGCCAATAGCGTACCGGATTCGTTTCAAAGTGCTGGTTCTTACCTTTAAAGCCCTACATGGTCTGGGTCCAGCTTACCTGAGGGACCGCCTTTCCTCATATGTTCCCCCGTGAGCACTTCGGTCCGGGACGCAACATCTCCTGGCAATGCCAGGCCCCAAAGAGGCCAGGCTGGCCGCTACCAGGGCCAGGGCTTTCTCGGTGGCGGCTCCTACCTGGTGGAACGAGCTCCCAGAGGAGATCCGGCCCCTGTGGGACCTTGTACAGTTCCACAGGGCCTGTAAGATGGAGCTCTTCCACCAGGCATATGAGTAGGAGCTGCCACTACCATCACTATTGCTCCATCTTAACCTGGCCCTGGATGAAGGAACATCAGCGCTTCCCGGAGCAGATGATGCTGAACAGTTAAAATACGCCATCTGTGAAATGTCATCTTGACCATCTAGAGCACTTTAGTTACTTAATAACTTGTTAATAATATTTTTGTATTGTATGGATTTTAAATGGTTTTAAATATGTTTTTATATTGGCGTATGCCCCTATGTAAGCCGCCCTGAGCCCGCATTGCGGGGAGGGCGGGGTATAAATTGAATAAAATAAATAAATAAATGTCCTTTTTGCCCAGCCTCTTCTTGAAAGCTGCCAGTGAAGGGGAGCTCGCCACCTCCCTGGGCAGCCGATTCCACCTTTGAACCACTCTGACCATGAAAAAGTGTTTCCTGTTGTGAATATGTTTAAGCAGGGGCTACACTGAGCCGAAATGCAAACCTTGAACTGTAACATTTGCATGCTTCACATTTTGAAAATGTGAGCACTTTCTCTCAAAATTTCAATCCCAACATACTAGCAAATCAGAGTCCGGGTCTTTTCAGTTTAGAAGAGAGACGAGTAAAGGGGGACATGGTAGAGGTTTATAAAATTATGCAGGGGGGGGGAGAGAGTGGACAGAGACATTTTTCTCCCTCTCCCAAAACACTAGAACTCGAGGGCATCCCATGAGGTTGATGGGCAGTAGGTTCAGGACAGACAAAAGGAAAGACTACTTTATACAGAGAGTGATTAAAATGTGGAGGATATCGTGACGGCCACAGGAATAAATAGCTTGAAAAGGGGATTAGATAGATTCATGGAGGATAAGTCTATCAATGGCTACTAGCCATGGTGGCTGAGGGGAAACTCCATGTCTCTGAAACTAGTGCCAGAAGGCAACATCAGGGGAAGGCCTCGGCCTCTATGCCCTGTTGTCAGCCCTCCAGAGGAACTGGCTGGCCACTGTGTGAGACAGGATGCTGGACTAGATGGACCACTGGTTTGATCCAGCAGGGCTCTTCTGATGTTCTTATAGTAGGTTTATTTGTTATTAAAACAGCAGGCTCGTATTACATATAAATATTGTTTCCTGCATAATTTGATATTTGTTTCCTTTCTTAACAATAGGCTCCTTCAACCAGAGGTCTTGAGCCAATAATTTTATATTTGAATTTCCAGAACTATTTTTTTGGGGGGAGGATTGACTCTCTGAAACAAAGGTAAAGGTAAAGGTTTCCCTTGCTTGAAAGCCAGTCGAATCTGACTCTAGGGATATGGTGCTCATCTCCGTTTCCAAGCCAAAGAGCCAGCGCTGTTCGAAGACGTTTCCGTGATCATGTGGCCGGCATCACTATGTGAAATTACAAGGGAGTCGTTACCGGCTAAATATCAGGAGAAACATTTCCGTGGTCATGTGGCCGGCATGACTAGACGCTGAGGCTCACGGAATGCTGTTACCTTCCCACCGAAGCGGTACCTATTTATCTACTTGCAATTTCTTGCTTTCGAAATGCTAGGTGGGCAGGAGCTGGGACCAGAAACGGGAGCTCACTCCGTCACGCGGCACTCGGGTCTCGAACTGCCGAACTACTGACCTTCCGGTCTGCAGTTCAGCATCATAACCACTTGAGCCACCGCAGCCCTGAAACACCGCAGCCTCTGAAACAAAACTACCCCCCAAATTAGAGATTATTACAAAAGCTGAATATTCACTCTGAAAGTGTCGTTCTAAAATTCAGAACCCAAACCTATATTTCCACAGAACAAAGTTTGGACTCCAGCGGCACCTGTTTAAGACCAACAAAGTTTTATTCGAGGTATAAGCTTCAGAGTAACACGGCTATCCACTTGAATCCATATTTCCGCACACAATCCTGAAATCTGAGATTCCAAAGAAGACTTTTTGGCCCAAGAAAGCTGATTGCATTGTGAAGACGGGAGATATGCAGTCCGAAAAGAGGAATTAGCATTCCATAAAAACTCAAAAAATTTATTTGAAATTACATAACGTTTAACATGATCAGCTTGGTCAGTTCTCAGGAAACCACCTGAATGTCCCAATGACCTGTGTCTTCGAAAAGAGCCACCGCTTTCTCGCTTCTGTCACTGATTTTCCTGTCCACTTCCACTGGGATGTCATGATAAACCGCCTTCAAGGGAAAACGGGGGAGAAGGACACCGTTTGGACTTCCTCTTTTTTCTTGTCACTCTCTTGACTGGGATAAGTTCTTCTATCGGCTTCGTATCCGGGTCTTCCAGTAAATTGGACAGTAAGTTAAACAGCAGGGCTATCCACGCAAGTCCGAAGATAATCCAGATGGCTACCAGAATTCGGTAATAGGGAAAATATCTCTTGCTAGGCTGTCTCCCTGGAGGGACGGAGAAAAGATGTCATAAGAACATAAGAACATAAGAGATGCCACTGTTGGATCAGGCCAGTGGCCCATCCAGTCCAACACTCTGTGTCACACAGTGGCCAGAAATACCAGGTGCCGTCAGGAGGTCCACCAGTGGGGCCAGGACACTAGAAGCTCTCCCACTGTTGCTCCCCCCAAAGCACCAAGAATACAGAGCATCCCTTGCCCCAGACTGAGAGTTCCTATTTATACCTCGTGGCTAATCGCCACTGATGGACCTCTGCTCCATATGCTTATCTAATTCCCTCTTGAAGCCTTCCATGCTTGTAGCCGCCACCACTTCCTGTGGCAGTGAATTCCAAGTGTTAATCACTCTTTGGGTGAAGAAGTATCACTCTTTGGGTGCGTTCAGACGGGGGCTTTACATCGGTTAGGGTTCCGGTTGCAACCGGTGTACTCACCGGCGTTCACACGACGAACATCTGCCTCCTGTCCCTAACCGGTGTAAAGCCCTTTAAATCGTTGTACTCTGCCACTAGGTCCCAAGTGGTGGTATCCAGAGTACAACGGTTGTAAACGGTGCACCCCGGCGTCTGAATGCTCTCCAACGTTGCAGAGACACTTCCGTCGGAAGCCTGAGGCTTCTGGCTTTCCCCCGCCATTTTTTTTTAAGTAAGCGATATGCGCTCGGGCGAAGCTTCGCCCCAAGCGTTTGTTAAGAAAAGGAAAAAAAGCCCTTAGTTTAACTTCCCGGAGGAGTCCGGGACTACAGGGAGGCCAGGTTGGCTTTAAACTTTAAAGGTAAGTCCTTACCTTTAAAGTATTAAATGTAATGGGGAAGGTTGAGCATGCGCAAAAATCGCCATTCTGTGAATGGCTGCCTATGCGCATGCTCAAACTGTGCTTTGCAAAACAAAAACAAAAAACGCCGATGCCCGCAGCGTGTGAGCGGGCGACCACCGGAGGGATCTGGAAGATGGAGGTAAGTGTGATCGCGTTTCTGCCGGCATAAACTGCACCGGTTGGAACCGGTGCAGTTTATGCCGGCAGAAACGCCCCATCTGAACGCACCCTTTGGGTGAAGAAGTAAGTAAGATAGAAGGTGGCGAATTTGGAAAAGGTAAGATAGAAGATGTCACGTGGTAAGATAGAAGGGGGCGAATTTGGAAAAGGGCCAGTTCAGTTTACCTGAACATCCCTGCTTAATTAGGCAGAAATGTGTTAGCAGATGTCGTTAGCGCTGGTGTTAGAGTTGCCAACCTCCAGGTGGTAGCTGGAGATGCCCTGGGATTACAACTGATTTCTCACCTGGAGAAAATGGCCACTTTAGAAGGTGGACTCCAGGGCATTGTGCCCCGTTGAAGCCCCGCCCCTCCCCAAACTCCACCCTCTTCATGCTCCACCCACAAAGTCTCCAGGCATTTCCCAACCCAGACCTGGCAACCCCAGTTGGTATAGTTAGAATGGCTCTGTGCTAGGAAGTCCCCAATTTCAAATGGAGCCTCAGTCAGTAGCCCCAGTCAAAGAGCCAGTGTGGTGTAGCAGTTAAGAGTAATCAGGGGTCATTTCCTGCAGGAGCGCACAGGAGCGGTGCTCCGGCAGTAAAGGGCACAGGGGGTGGGCACATGCAACAAGCCCCCCCCCCTGCTCCCACCCGCCCTCAATCAGAGCAAGAAGCAGCCCGGTAAGCTGCAGAGCCCCCCCCCCCCGGCCCAAAAGAGTCCAGTGGCACCTTTAAGACCAAGTTTTATTCTGGTACAAGCTCTCCCTCCTCTGCAAGGACAGATCTGCACGTTCCTCCCAACCCCCAATAGCAGCAATCCAAAACAATCCAGTGGAGCCTGAGCAGTGGGTGTTGCCTTCTGACACACTTCTGGTGATGTCAGGGGGTGTGGCATATGCAAATGAGTTATGCTAATGAGTTATGCTAATGAGCTCCTGCACCTCTTTTTCTACGAAATGACCCCTGAAATAGAGCAAAACTAGATGTTAGGTGTGTGGGGGGGTGTACCAAGATCACTTGGTTTGCCCCCCCCCAAAAAAAAAAATGGCATAGGCCTGATCAGGATTTGACCCTTGTGGCAATTTTTTTTAAATGACCTAAAATCTTCCACAAAATGGTCTCAGAGCCATAACATCTAGTTTGCCCCTTGAAGTAGGACATTGGAGACCCAAGCTCGAATCCCTGCTTGTCATGAAGATTACTCAGCGACTTTGGGCCACTCATTCTCCCTCAGCCAAATTTACCTCATGGGGTGTTTGTGAGGGGAAAAAATGGAGGTATGAGGTGAACCATGTATGCTGCCCCGGGCTCCGTGGAGGAAGGGTGGGACAAAAAGGCACAAAACAAGGGAACTTATTGGTTCAGGGATCCCCATTGTGGGGCCCATGGGTATGTACACTGCATTGGTCAGGCCGCACCTGGAGTCTTCTGTGCTGTTCTGGAGGCCTCACTTCCAAAAGGATGTGGACAGAATGGAGCGGGTGCAGAGGAGAGCCACGAGGATGATCAGGGGCCTGGAGACCAAGCCCTACGAGGAAAGGCTGAGGGACTTGGGAATGTCCAGTCTGGAGAAGAGGAGGTTGTGGGGGGAAAGAATTGCTCTCTTGAAGTATGTGAAGGGCTGTCACTTAGAGGAGGGCAGGGAGCTGTTCCTGTTGGCAGCAGAGGACAGGACTCACAAGAATGGGATTAAATTGAAGGTGGGAAGGATATTAGGAAAAAACTTTTTGACAGCCAGAGTTGTGCAACAGTGGAATGGGCTGCCTAGGGAGGTGGCGAGCTCCCCCTCACTGGCAGTCTTTAAGCAAACCCTTGTCAGGGATGCTCCAGGCTGATCCTGCATTGAGCAGGGAGTTGGGCTAGATGGCCTCTAGGGCCCCTTCCACTCCTGTGGTTCTATGTGGTGCCCAAATCCAGATTTCTTAAGGGCATTAGAAGATGGAAGCCACAGAGGGTGGACATCACCCTGCCGTAAAATACCATAACGTTCTTTCCGGAAACTGTTAAAGGAAGCCTTACCTATTATGTAGTCTCCAAAACCGATGGTGCTGAGGGTAATAAACGTAAAATAGATTGCTTCGCCGTAGGTCCAGTCCTCCATCACTTGGAACACAACTGACGGCACACAAATGAAAACCAGGATTCCCATCACCAGGAAGAACAGAAGGGTCAAGAACCTCGTCGTTTTCTGGAAGGCAAGACAGAAATGGCAAATCCGACGCCTCCGAACCGCCCGAGTCATCACCTTGGCCTTACCCCTGGTCAGCAGCCATAAATGTTTCCAGAACAATCCTTACCCTTCTATATCTGTATATTCTGGACACTGATCTTGAGTGGGGAACACGTGAAGTTGCCTTCTACTGGATTAGGCCCTGGGTCCATCAAGGTCAGTATTGTCTACTCAGACTGGCTGTAGCTCTCCAGGGTTTTTGGCAGAGAGGTCTTTCACATCACCTACCACCTTGTCCTTTTAGTCGGAGATGTCGGGAATTGAACCTAGTGTGCAATACCAAGCAGGTGCTCTACCCACTGAGCCATTGCCCCTCCCTTTGACAGAAACCCCAACACCTTACTAGGGCTCAAGAGTGCCACCTAGAGCATATGGGATCTTAGATACCTGGGGTTTACAACAGAATGACCTGTCCATTTCCATTCCACATTGGACCATCCTGCCATAGAAGAAGAAAAGGAGGAGGAGATTGGATTTATACCCCGCCCTTCACTACCCCAAGGTGTCTCAGAGCGGCTTACCATCTCCTTTCCCTTCCCCTCCCCCCAACAGACACCCTGTGAGGAAGAAGAAGAAGAAGAGATTGGATTTATACCCCGCCCTTCACTACCCCAAGGTGTCTCAGAGCGGCTTACCATCTCCTTTCCCTTCCCCTCCCCCCAACAGACACCCTGTGAGGAAGAAGAAGAAGAAGAGATTGGATTTATACCCCGCCCTTCACTACCCCAAGGTGTCTCAGAGCGGCTTACCATCTCCTTTCCCTTCCCCTCCCCCCAACAGACACCCTGTGAGGAAGAAGAAGAAGAAGAGATTGGATTTATACCCCGCCCTTCACTACCCCAAGGTGTCTCAGAGCGGCTTACCATCTCCTTTCCCTTCCCCTCCCCCCAACAGACACCCTGTGAGGAAGAAGAAGAAGAAGAGATTGGATTTATACCCCGCCCTTCACTACCCCAAGGTGTCTCAGAGCGGCTTACCATCTCCTTTCCCTTCCCCTCCCCCCAACAGACACCCTGTGAGGAAGAAGAAGAAGAAGAGATTGGATTTATACCCCGCCCTTCACTACCCCAAGGTGTCTCAGAGCGGCTTACCATCTCCTTTCCCTTCCCCTCCCCACAACAGGCACCCTGTGAGGTGGGGGGGGCTGAGAGAGCTCTTGACAGAAACGGCTCTTTTTCAAGGACAGTTCTTATCAGAACTATGGCTTGCCCAAGGTCATCCAGCCAGGTGCAAGTGGAGGAGTGGGGAATCAAACCCGGTGTAGTGGTTAAGTCCACGCACTTAACCACTACACCAAACTGGCTCTCGTTAATCCCTTTTGGACAAAGGACGATCTGGTTTGGGCTAGTCCACCTATCTGTTGTGGAAGTTCAGATCCATTGCCAGATGCTCGATGGAGGTGGGACTATATTTTAAGGAGCTCGATTGGTAACAATAGCCTCTGACATCAGAGATGGGGACTTGCCTAGCACTGGCTAAATCATCTTGTCACTCTTAGAGAGGAGGCTGGCTTAGGTCCAGTTCTATTGACCATAAATATCCGGATATTTAGGATTTTCCCTTGTGTTCAGTTTTTCAGTCTTCAGCCAAAACTGGGGTCTGCCGAGGTTGAGTGGGGGGGGGGGTTAAGAAATCCTCCAGCATCTTTGTTACTGCAAGATACTCTGCACATGCTTTGAGGAGCCTGCTACAGACAACTTAAATGTACTTAGTGGAATTAGTCCAACTGTATTGCTTTTTATTTTTGAAATCTTGTGTGGGATTTTCCCCTGTGTTTTTAATCTCACCCCTTTTGATTCCAACTACCCTTTTCCTTTTTTCATTCTCTTTTATAATAAACCTTTACTATAAAGACTTCTCTGTTTTTGCTTAGTACAATCTACTTCTCTGGGATATTTCTCTGATTTCCCACAAGCAGCTGCGCCACCCTCGCGCTTCCCTTTCCCCCGATTGCTTTTGTCAATTTCCCACTACTTGCTGTGTGGCCACATTTTGACCCGCAGCATCCCCCAATTTCCCCCACGTCTTCGCGATCCTTGTTTTTTGAGATCACGAACATGCAGGGGAAATCAGGGGATGCTGTGGGCCGTGCAGCAAGTAGTGGGAAATTGACAAAAGCAATCGGGGGAAAGAGAAGCACGAGGGCGGCGCAGCTGCTTGTGGGAAATTGGTCTGACTCTCTTCCCTACCTGCTAACTGCACAGGCACTGCCTAATTAGTTATAAGAAATTTTCTAGTGTTTCTACCTTGTCACTTTGTAATTGCTCTAGTCTGCACTAGAAGGATACCTTCTCAGCAGGTCAGTCTAGATGTTCTCAGGAGATCCCTGAGTGGCGGCGGCTGGTTACCAGTGCACTTTGCAGGGAACCTTGGCCTAAAGTAGTTTCCCAGCAAGGAAAGACACCCTTCCTTCCTTCCTTCCTTCCTTCCTTCCTTCCTTCCTTCCTTCCTTCCTTCCTTCCTTCCTTCCTTCCTTCCTTCCTCCCTCCCTCCCTCCCTCCCTCCC
>NW_015173684.1:1083344-1084941 GCF_001447785.1 Gekko japonicus | reverse complement strand
CCTTCCCTTCCCTTCCCTTCCCTTCCCTTCCCTTCCCTTCCTAACACCACCCCTTAAGGCTGACCTTTTTACTGGTCTTCATACACCCAGCCAGAATATCTTTTCTTACCCACGGTTTTTAGTGAGGGGTTCTATTGTTCTGGAGCTGTTTTATGATCTGCTTCAAGCCCGTTTTGGGGCTATCCATTTTAAGCGGCTAAATGTTGGGTTGTTTTAATGTCCCTGGCATGTTTTGAACTGGATGTTTTAAGATTAATAATTCTTACGTTGTTGTTTTAATGATTTCGTTATATTGTTTTTACTTAGTGAACTAAACTGAGTGGGCCTTCTAATGCTGATAAGGTGGTATGCAGTATTCTTTGGGGGGCTTCTACCGCTATAAGGAGCTACAGTGATAACTTGGCAGGCTTACGTCAGGGTCACTTCGGATGGGCAAGGCAAACATAATTGCATTTCAATGCCATGTGTTCACTCTTTGGGTGAAGAAGTACTTCCTTTTATCCGTTCTAACCCAACTGCTCAGCAATTTCTTTGAGTGCCCATGAGTTCTAGTATTCTAAGAAAGGGATAAAAATACTTCTTTCTTGACCTGCTCTATCCCATGGATAATCTTATAAACCTCAATCATGTCACCCCTCAGCCGTCGTTTCTCCAAGCTAAAGAGCCCCAAGCGCTTTAACCTTTCTTCATAGGGCCAACCCTTTGGAAGAGAGCCAGTTTGGTGTAGTGGTTGAGTGTGCGGACTCTAATCTGGGAGAACCGGGTTTGATTCCCCACTCCTCCACTTGCATCTGCTGATGTGACCTTGGGTCAGTCACAAGCTGACCCAAGGTCACATCAGTTTGTGTCAGAGCTCTCTCAGCCCCATCCACCTCACAGGGTGCCTGTTGTGGGGAGGGGAAGGGAAAGGAGTTTGTAAGCCGCTCTGAGACTCCAAGTGAAGGGCGGGGTATAAATCCCATCTCCTCCTCCTCCTCTCCTTTTATCATTCTAGTTGCCCCTCTGAAACTAGAAGCAGGTATTTATTCAATAAATATCTCTGGATAAATTGAATTGCATTACAGATGCTTGGGAGGGGCTGTGGCTCAGTGGTAGAGCATCTCCCTTGGCACGCAGAAGGTCCCCCACAGGTTCAATCCACGGCATCTCCAGCTAAAAGGACCAGGCAGTAGGTGATGTGAAAGTCCTTTGCCTGAGACCCTAGAGAGCTGTAAAGAGGGGCTGTGGCTCAGTGGTAGAGCATCTCCCTTGGCACGCAGAAGGTCCCAGGTTCGATCCCCGGCATCTCCAGTTAAGAGGACCAGGCAGCAGGTGATGTGAAAGGCCTCTGCCTGAGGACCAAGGGTCTGATTCCATATAAGGCAGTTTCATGTGTTCATGTTGGCTTTATTGTGGCTGAAGGGATGAAACAAATTCGCCTGTCTACAATCATCCTCCAGGCCTATCTCTCTGGTCACGTGTCGTCTCTGTCCATATGCTGACTTTCTAACAATCCCCAGTCAGCCATGGAAGCTTGCTGAGTGAGCTTGGGCCAGTCACAAACTCTCAACCTAACCTCCCTACACAGGAGGAGGAGGAGGAGGAGGAGGAGGAGGAG
>NW_015173684.1:1046569-1082822 GCF_001447785.1 Gekko japonicus | reverse complement strand
TGTCACTTTAGAGGTCAACAAAATTTATTCTAGCATAAGCTTTTGTGAGTCAAAGCTCACTTCTTCAGATGCTTCAGATGAACGTGGGCCCTGTTCATACGAGCTGTTTGGGCCGGGAGAAGGACGGATCGGGGCCGGAGCAAACGGGCGCGATCCCACAGCAACATCTGGGGAACGTCGTGCTACCGTCTCTGATCTGTCCCATCCCGCCCATGAAGCGCACCAAAAAAGAACCACCTACCTGGGTGGTTGTTTCGAATGGGCCGCGGCAAGTGCGGCCGTGGGATCTCCGGCGCGTCCTTGCGCCGGCGCATCCCCGGCTCCTGGCCGAACTGTGCATGTGTGAGCATGCGCAGTTCGCCAGCCTCCCCTTCCCACCGTTGCTTTCTCCCCGGCATCTGATCGTGCCGGGGAGCGATGGCGCCACGGCTCTGGGGATCCGTGAGATCCCGCCGCGCCGTCTCAACTTTGATGCGGCTCAGATTAGCCACAGTTCGACCGTCCTTTTCCCTGCCGTGTGGCAGGGACCATAATTAGGCTTTTATTCAGAGCCCCGAACTGACCAGCTCTGCCTTCCCATTCCCAGGGAAGCCAATCCTGAGAGGAAAGATAGTTTAAACTGCCTTCCCCCACTCGGGTTCCCCAGGCGGCCCGCAAGTCGCAGGGCACCTGGGGAAGCTGATCCTGGGAGGAAAGGCAGTTTCTTCCTTCCCTTGGGTTACCCAGGTGCCTCGCAGCTGCAGGGCTCTGCCTTCCTTCCCACGGGTTCCCCAAGCACCCCACAGCTGCGGAGAGCTGGGGAAGCCGAGCCTGGGAGGGAAGGAAGTTTAAACTGCCTCCCACCCTCAGGCTCCCCAGGTGCCCTGCAAGCCACGGGGTACCTGGGGAAGCCAATCCTGGGAGTGAAGGCAGTTTAAAATACCTTTCTTCGAGTTCCACAGGTGTCTCGCAGCTGTGGAGAGTCAGGGGAACCCGATCCTGGGGGTAAAGGCAGGCTGGGGAAGGGAGGGGGGCATTTAAATATGCCTCCTTCCTGAGTCTTCCCTTCCGCAGCTGCCCTGCTGCTTCCTCTGGTCCATTTTACTCCCCAGCTGATGGGCGGGGGAGCGAAACTCACTAGAGGTAGGGTGCTGGGGAAGGAAAGACTCCAGTGACCTTATACTCTATGGGGACTTTCCCCATAGGGTATAATAGCCGAATATATTTGGCAGTACCGAATTTTCCTGAACCCCAATATCTTACCAATATTGGGATTCGGGAATATTGGTATATACCGATATTTTTCGGGCTTGGTTTACCCGAACCCAAAAAATACCAAATTTTTGTGTGTGTGCACACCCCTACTCCACAGCTTAGAGGGAGCATTGCTTGTCAGGCGCCAGAAAAGATATCGGCAGGTGTATGGGCACTGTGTTGGGCACCCCTAAGGCAAGCCATTTTGCCTCCCCACTGGGGAAACAGTTACAGGGTAAATGCAGTAAATAAATATATTAACCAAGTTGGATCCGGTCCTTCATGATGGCTGTCACTTTGGTGCCGGGAAGTTATGTTAGTATTACAGTTAGATACGCAAATGCAAATAGGATAGCGGCGTAAGGGAAGTCGGTTGACTGTGCGTGATGGAGTAAACCTTAGATCCAGAGGAGTTAGCCTTGTTAGTCTGTTGTTGCAAAACGGTAAAAAGCCCAGTAGCACCTTAAGACTAACACACTTTATTGTAGCATAAGCTTTCGAGAAACACAGCTCTCTTCGTCAGATCCATGCATCTGACGAAGACAGCTGTGTTTCTCAAAAGCTTTTGCTACAATAAAGTTTGTTAGTCTTAAAAGGTGCTACTGGAGTAAACCTTGTGGCTGGTGTGAAGAAACTCAGTTACCCTGGGATAAATCAGCAAAGTGTGTTACCTTCTTTACACCCTTCCGGTACAGGCATTTAGCAAGCCTTTCACAGAGCAGGGAGAGAATCTTGCCGATGTGGTGCAAGAAGACGATATTCAAGGGGATGCCGAAGAGAGAGAAGACGACGCAGAAGAGCTGGCCACCTGCTGTCTTGGGAGAAAGATTTCCATAGCCTGTTGGGGGGGGTTTTGGGGGGACACAAAAAGTTGCATAAACCATCCTGGATTTATCATTCTCCTACAAAAGCTACAGAGTAGAATCGTAGAACCCTAGAGTGGGAAGGGACCTCCAGGGTCATCTAGTCCAACCCCCTGCACAAGGCAGGAAATTGACAAATACCCACCCACACACACACACACACACACACACACACAGTGACCCCTGTTCCATGCCCAGAAGATGGAGGGGGGGGTACATCCAGGATTCCAAGCCAAACTGGCCCGGAGAAGAATTGCTTCCTGCGCCCAAAGTAGCAGTCAGAGAAGGGTCCTAATCAAACAGGAAGTCACAAGGCTGAATGTTTAGTTATCTGAATGCTTCCCGACTCAGTTCCCTGCTCCTTGGATCGGAGAAACCCTCCATCCCCTGTTTGCTAATCTAGCTAAATTTATGTGCGAAGGGCCACGTTCTCACATTCATGTCATCAGGGTTTTCTCACACTGGAGGGTTTCCCACCCAAAACGAATTCTCGCCCGTCTCCCACCACCACCCCACCTGCAAGTATGTGGCTGGAATAAGCGACACATTCCGCATTGTTTCAGGGCCAGACCGTGTTGTTCTCGGCTCGAATCCATGAAGGCTTAGCAGCCACACCAGAATAATCACGAAACAAAACAAAAAAGAGTTATCTGCAATTCCAAATGCACTGCCACAGAGAGCCAAGAAAGATAGCCTGGGCTGTGTCAGATCCAAAGCAGAGCTGTTTATCTCACATGAGAGCCAGACAAACCCAATTCTTGGGTCTTACATGCTGTGTGTTATGGCACTCATTCCAAGATTGCTTTGCGCAGATTAATTACTCCCTAATACATTTTAATCATCTTTTATATGTGCTTACCAGAAAAACAAGTGCATTCCACATCAAATCAAGTTTTGACCTCTCCCTAGAAGTTAAAATGAGTAAACTGAAGGTATTGTACTTTGGGCACATAAGGAGGAGGAGGAGATTGGATTTATACCCCCTCCCTTCACTCGGAGTCTCAGAGCGGCTTACAAACTGCTTTCCCTTCCCCTCCCCACAACAGGCACCCTGTGATGGAGGTAAGGCTGAGAGAGAGAACAGCTCTGACAGAACTATGGCTTGCCCAAGGTCATCCGGCAGCTGCAAATGTAGCAGTGGGGAATCAAACCCGGTTCTTCCAGATTAGAGTCCGCGCACTTAACCACTACACCAAACTGGACTCAGTCAAGGAAGCCACAAGGGCCCTCAGTTTGCAAGACCTGAGCAAGGCTTTTAAGGGTAGGGCATTTTAGAGGCCATTAATCCATAGGGTTGCCATGTCGAAAGCAATTTGATGACACTTCACACAAAATACATGAGAAAAATTCGGTCGTAGCCGAGGAGTGGATACTCCTACGTGGCCAGTGTATGGCAGAGAAGAGATCTGTTCTGTGTAAATGGTTGTGGTTTTGTGTGCCAGTATGCTGGTCCGGTATAATATACTGGATGGTGTTGGATGTGGATTGGGGAGACCCAAGTTCAAATTTCATCTAGCTTTTTTTGTAGAAAAAGCCCAGCAGAAACTCATTAGTATAATAGGCCACACCTAACAACAGAAATACATTAGGATATTAGGCCACACCCCCATGCCCTCCCTTGGCTTGCCCGGGTGTCCCACGGCTGCTGGGAGTCCGGACAAGCCAGCCCTTGGAGGGGGGAAGGCACGGGGAGGCATTTAAATGCCTCCCTGATCCTTCCAGGCCCCCCCCCCAGCCTGCCCACCTCAGAGTCGCGGGGGGGGGGGTCGCTCTCCAGGCCTTCCTTCTATAGCTACACATGCAGAGGTTTTGTCCATAGTGGGTGTGGCCAACTCTGAAGCCAGCCGGAACGCCATTCCTGTGCGTTCCTGCCCAAAAATAGCCCTGCATCAAGCCACGGTACGCACTGAATGACCCAGGACTTGATTAGAACACAGCCTAGCTCACTTCAAAGAGCCGGTGTGACAATTAAATAAGAAATGTGAACCCACAGGTTCCTAAGCTCTTTGGCGAGACTGAGAGATGCAAATGTAATTATTAATATTAACAATACGCATTCTTAGCAGACCCTGAAATCTTCTTAAACCCGGAGGCTTCTGCCAAGACCAGTGGAAGTGATAGCGAGGAACCGCTGTTCTGTATGGGAAGAAATCCTCCCGAATCCATTTTTAATATAGCGACCCTTGAAAAACTAGACATTCTTGACTTATTTTTAGAATCAGACTCCAGACGACTTGGGGCATATTTTTTTAAAAAGATACTGCATGCTGACATTTTATTAAAAGGGGGTCTCTTTTCCACGGCTTCGTATTTTTCATTCTCGCCGCCGATAAGGCAAAAATGGATTCTCTTCGACGTGTGAATGAAAACAACGTGATTTCAGTGATTTCCTGCGAGGGGACAGATTATCGTCTTTACTTCACCTTCCCCCTACCATCTTTTATTATCTGCCGGAGGCCCGTGGGAATCATTCATAATATACTTGACCGGAGCCTTAAGAAGTATGGGAGATCAAGTCTCTTATCAGTGCAGCCGACAAATTCCTCTTTCTGCAGTGCGAGAGAGGGAGGCGGGAGGGGGCGACTGAGATGTCAAGGACAATAGGAGCATTGTGAAGGAAAGTAAAATCTTGAAGGTGAGCCGTGTATCGTTTGGGAGACCTCGAGGGGGAGGGAGTCGGGCAATTCGAATGTTTGCTCGTTGGTTTACCTATTGTGGATAACATCGAGCCCACAAAGAAGAAGGAGTTGCTGAAATCCCAGTTGCTGTTCCCACGTCCCGTCGGATCCATTCCCATCCGGACGGCTTCCATCAGATTCTGTGAAGGAAGGCAGAGTTCCGTTGGAAGGTTCCAGCGACCTAAGATGCACTCAGCCACTAGTGATCAAAATACCTACATATATCTCTAACTAAAATTGCTCTGTCCTGTCATCGCTCCATTTGGCTTTCTGACTCAGGACCATAAGACTCTGCTGGATCAGACCAGTGGTCCATCCAGTCCAGCATCCGCCTTACACAGTGGCCAACCAGTTCCACTGGAGGGCCAACAACAGGGCATAGAGGACGAGGCCTTCATAAGAACATCGGAAGACACAGTGACCAACCAGTTCCTCTGACTGGCCAACACCACGGCACAGTGGCTGAGGCCTTCAAAAGAACAACGGAAGAGCCCTGCTGGATCAGACCAGTGGTCCATCTAGTCCAGCATCCTGTCTCACACAGTGGCCAACCAGTTCCTCTGGAGGGCCAACAACAGGGCAGAGTGGCCGAGGCCTTCATTAGAACATCAGAAGAGCCCTGCTGGATCAGACTGATAGTCCATCTAGTCCAGCATCCTGTCTCACACAGTGGCCAACCAGTTCCTCTGGAGGGCCAACAACAGAGCATAGAGGCCAAGGCCTTCATTAGAACATCAGACGAGCCAACAACAGAGCATAGAGGCTGAGGCCTTCAATCGAACATAACAAGAGCCCTGCTGGATCAGACCAGTGGTCAATCTAGTTCAGCATCCTGTCTCACACGGTGGCCAACCAGTTCCTCTGGAGGGCCAACAACATGGCATAGAGGTTGTGGCCTTCATTAGAACACCAGAAGAGCCCTGCTGGATCAGACCAGTGAGGGTCCATCTAGTCCAGCATCCTGTCTCACACGGTGGCCAACCGGTTCCTCTGGAGGGCCAACACCAGGGCATAGAGGCTGAAGCCTTCCCCTGATGTTGGCTCTGGGATTCAGGGGTTTGGTGCCTCTGAATGTGGAGGTTCCTTTCAGTCATTGATAGACTTATATGTCAACCACAACCTAGAAGTCATTTCAGCCTCAGAAAACGGGAGGTCCCCATGTCAGTCCTGTGGCATGTTTGCTACCCTCCCCTAGCTTGTCCAGTTAGCCTGATCTTTCAGAAATTACACCAGCTACCAATCCGCTCCCAAGCTGAATTCAAGGTGTTGGTTCTCACCTTCAAATCCCTACATGGGTTGGGACTGGAGCAATGTTCCCTCTGCCCTGGAGCCGTCCTTCCTGAGCTAAGACAAAAAATCTGTGAGCCGGAGGCTAAAAAACCGTGAGCCAGCTCACACTAACTCAGCTTAGAAGGAACACTGGGCTGGAGTGTCTGGAGGACTGTCCTCTCCCATAAGTTCCTGCTCAGGAGCTAAGATAACAGGGAGAGGGTCTCTTGACTGTCCCACCAATCAAAGAAGCTTGTTGGTTGGGCGCTTCAGACAGGGTCTTTTCAGTGGCAGCCCCGTGACCATGGAACAACCTTCCCGGGGAGGTTCACCCGGTCACCTCACTTTCAATCTTTAGGAGGCAGCTGGTTTTATTCAGGACCACATTTGGTTAAGTTCAAATAGCAATCCTGAATTGCAGTTTTAAATCTTGGCTTTCGTCTTTTCGGTGTATTTCATTTTATGCGTTTGATCTAGGTTGTAAGCTGCCTGGAGCTCCCTCAGAAGGAAAGGCGGCTGGCAACTGTTGCAGATCATTAAGTAAAAGCTGCTTTAGGGGAGCCTCTGGAATTATTATTTATGTTATTTATAGCCTGCCATTAGGCAGCGGCCAGGGCTGGGGTGGCTCAAAGGTTAAGACACTGAAACTGCAGACTGGAAGGTCGGTAGTTCGGCAGTTCGAGACCCAAGTGCCGCAGGACGGGGTGAGCCTCCCGTCTCTGGCCCCGGCTCCTGCCAACCGAGCAGATCGAAAGCAAGAAATTGCAAGTAGATAAATAGGTACCACTTCGGTGGGAAGGCAACAGCGTTCCGTGTGCCTTGGCATCTAGTCATGCCGGCCACATGACCACGGAAACGTCTTCGGACAGTGCTGGCTCTCCGGCTTGGAAACGGAGATGAGCACCGCATCCCTAGAGTCAGATTCGACTGGCTTTCGAGCAAGGGAAACTTTTTTTTTAACAAGCGGAAGCCCGACCTGGATGGCCCAGGCTAGCCCGATTTCATCAGATCTCAGGAGCTAAGCAGGGTTGGCCCTGGTTAGTATTTGGAGGTGAGACCACCGAGAAATTCCAAGTTCACTTGCAGAGGCAAGCCACCTCTGAACATCTCTTGCCTTGAAAACCCTAACGGGGTCGCCATGAGTCAGCTGCCACTTGACGGCACGGTTCTACCCCCATTATTTTCCCTGACTTGAATGGCCCGGGCTGACCTGGTCTTGTCAGATCTCGGAAGCTAAGGTCAGCCCTGGGTAGGAGTTGGATGGGAGACCTCCAAGGAAGCCCAGGGTCGCTACGCAGAGGCAGGCAACGGCAAACCACCTCTGAGCATCTCTTGCCTTGAAACCCATCCGAGAGGTCATCGTCAGAAGTTGGCTGTGACCTGATGGCACTTTGTACTCACACACACCCAGGGGTCACTTCCTGCGGGAGTGCACAGGAGCGGAGCTCCGGCAGTAAAGAGCCCAGGGGGTGGGCACATGCTACAAGCCCCGCCCCCTGCTCCCAGCAGCCCTCAGTCAGAGCAAGAAGCAGCCAGGTAAGCTGCAGAGCCCCCCCCCCGGCCCCCCGATCCAAAACAGTCCAGTGGCACCTTTAAGACCAAGTTTTATTCAGGTACAAGCTCTCCCTTCTCTGTGAGGACAGATCTGCACATTTCCCCCTCCCCCAATAGCTAGCAATCCAAAACAGTCCAGTGGAGCCTGAGCGGTGGGTGTTGCCTTCTGACACACTTCCGGTGATGTCAGGGGGTGTGACATATGCAAATGAGTTATGCTAATAGGCAGGGGTCATTTCGTAGAAAAAGAAGTGCAGGAGCTCATTAGCATAAGTCATTAGCATAACTCATTTGCATGTGCCACACCTGTCCTCGCAGAGGAGGGAGAGCTTGTACCTGAATAAAAGTTGGTCTTAAAGCTGCTACTGGACTGTTTTGGATTGCTTTCTATGGGGGGGGGGCTCTACAACTTACCTGGCTGCTTCTTGCTCTGACTGAGGGCTGCTGGGAGCAGGGGGCGGGGCTTGTTGCATGTGCCTGTCCCCTGGGCTCTTTACTGCCAGAGCTCCGCTCCTTTGCGCTCCTGCAGGAAATGACCCCTGGTAATAGGTTACGCTAATGAGCTCCTGCACCTCTTTTCCTACGAAATGACCCCTGCACAGAACAAATGGAGGAGAGTATAGAAGGGGGAAGAGGCAGTGAGGGGGCTTCCACTAGAGACCAGGAGGTGCTGAAGGACCAGGCTCAGGGGCGCGGGCCACTGCTGTCGGAAGCCCCAGCGACTAAGAGGGCCCTAAGGGACTGCTCCTCTCTGTTTACGTTGTAGACTGTTCCTTTTCCTTACTGAAGCCGCATCTGCAATGCAAAGGGATCTTGCCTCTGTGAGCTTCTTTGACTATTCAAATGCCTCAGGCAAAACAGCCTCTGCCAAAAACAATGGGAAGCAAAGGCGGTGTGGTTTCTGTTGTAGCGAGCGAGTCAGCATGCCTGGACACTGGGGTGCGCTACGTCACTCTAAGTGTGGATGGGTATTATCTCCTTGAAACGGGATGCCTCTCCTTGTCTTAGCCTGGGAGCTGCCCTCTGACCCCTCCTCTCTCTCTCTTTGTCCTTTCACCCTTTGTCCTTCCACTCTCTTCACATGGCCTTCCACTCTCTTCACATGGCCTTCCACGGAGACACACGTTCTTTCTGACTTTTAGTTGGGGGCAGCAACAGTTAAGACTGGCACCCTCCTTCTGTTTCTTTCTGGGTTTTCCCTATGACCACCCCACTTAGTCTTCCCTATCCTGCTGCACAGACAGCACTTTAGCTGGCAAAAGGGGTCTATCTCGCCATCTGGACTGTTAATTTATTGGATTATTATGATAGTTTTATGCAGGGGTCATTTCGTAGAAAAAGAGCTAGGGGAACTCATTAGCATAACTCATTAGTATATGCCACACCCCCTGACATCACCGGAAGTGTGTCATAAGGCCACATCCTCTGACATCACCGGAAGTGTGTCATAAGGCCACACACCCTGCCCCCAATGGTCCCGGCCACCCCCAATGGTCCCGGCCACCACCCATGAGGGGCTCGGCGATGGACCTGCAAGGCCGGCGGGAGTGCAAGGAAGCCCCGCGAAGGCCCTCCCTGGCCCCAGGCAGGCAGGGGTGGGGAGAGGCAGGGAGGAAGCAACTTACCCTCCCTCTTCTCCTGCCTCCTCCTGGCTGAATGAGGGCCGGAAGCGGGGCGGCCGGAAGCAGGGGGCGGGGCTTCGTCATGTGCCCCGCCCCCCGTACCTCACCCGGGGGAACTGTGTTCCCCCGCGTTCCCCCCCGAAATGACCTCTGGTTTTATGCTGATTGTAGTTTAACTGTTTTAAGATCGTCAGTCACCCAGAGCCTGCTTGCAGGGTGGGCAATTCATGAAATTAATGAAATACATAATAAATAAATGTCTCTGCGGGTCTCTACGGTAGAGAGGATGCCCTCGTACTCCCAAACACGCGATGCTGGACAGGCTGGCCATTTGTTTTTTTGTGTTTTTTTAAACTGCCCCGAAAGGCAGAATTGTATTGCAATTTTTCACATGTTTTACACAAAGACAAAATGAACATCTAAACATACATACAACAGGGCTCTTTTTGTAGAAAAAGCCCAGCAGGAACTCATTAGCATAATAGGCCACACCCAACAGCAGGAACTCATTAGCATATTAGGCCATGCCCCTGACAGCACAGCTCATTAGCACATTAGGCCACACCCCCATGTTACCAGAAGTGTGGTCATCCAGCCACACCCACCTTTTGCTTCTTATTCTGTTTACCTTGTTTGTTGTCAAAACCCAGGGCTTTTTTTGTAGCAGGAACTCCTTTGCATGTTAGGCCACACACCCCTAATGTAGCCAATCCTAATGAGTTTCTGATGTTGGGTGTGGCCTCTTATGCTAATGAGTTCCTGCTGGGCGTGGCCAATTTGGGAGCCAGCCGGAACTCCGTTTCTGTGCGTTCCTGCCCAAAAATAGCCCTGCATACTCTCATATATGGGGGTTATCATTCTTTTTAACAACCATTATGCTTATGCCTAATCCACCTTAATCTCTATTCTTGTCTATTATGATGAGTAACCATCCACTCTATCTCAATCGAGTATAGACTTTCTAATAAAACGAATAGTCTGACCATTATAAACTTGCCAACGTGTGATTATCATACCAATTATAAAACCGTGTCCAAGTATTCTGGAATGTAGAGTCTGTTAAACCTTTTATCAATAACGTCAATTTATCCAATTCCGCTGCCTCCAAAACTTTGTTTATAAATTCTCGCTTTGTTGGTATCTCCGTTGATTTCCAATATTTAGCATAAAGAATTCTGGCCGCCGCCGTAGTTAGGGTTAGGGTCATTTGTGATAGGGAAAGGACTCTTGAGATCAGGTTCCTTTCTCGCCTTTCGACTGCAACCTGAATGCGAACTGAATCAATTTGAATAAATGTAAGTGTTTACCTTTTGCAATATACCTCTTTGGAGACTGCACTCAGAATCACTGAGCTTCTATGACTGGGCAACCTCTGCTATATTAATCCAAACATCCCAGTGGTTTCTGCCATCTGTCCGGCATACCTCAGGGACCGCCTTTCCCCATATGTTCCCCCAAGGGCACTACGGTCTGGGACTCAACATCGACTGGTAACCCCAGGTCCCAAAGACATTCAGTTTGCTGTTACCAGGGCAAGGGCGTTTTCGGTGGCAGCTCCTATCTGGTGGAATGAGCTCCCGGAGGAGATCCGGGCCCTGCGGGACTTGGCGCAGTTCCGCAGGGCCTGAAAGACGGAGCTCTTCCGCAGGGCCTGAAAGACGGAGCTCTTCCGCCAGGCTTTTGAGTAGGAGCCGCCGCCATCACTATACCATCACCGTACCACCACCACTCAATGGAGTGGGTGTCATTGGGGAATGAGACGGCCCTGGGAGGAAGGACAGATCGCTGTATCACTTGGAGTCTATTGCATCGCTTTGGGACCACTTTGTCATGTGTGACCCCATCAGTCATGTGTGACATCTAGAGCACTTGTATTCTTACATAAATGATTGTTTTATTGTTGTTTTATCCTGCTTTTATCTGTTTAGCTTGGCATATGTGCCTCATTTGTTAGCCGCCCTGAGCCCATTGGGGAGGGTGGGGTATAAATTTAATAATAAAATAAATAAATCACCAAAAAGGGACTGCCACAATGCTGCAAATCACCCAAGGTGAAGAATCACATAATTCAGGACTTCTGTCAGATCTCAGCTGAGCCCACTCACTGGCAGCCACCCGACGATGCCACGCTAGTGGTAAGTATGTTCTGACTCGGCCTCTAAAACTCCAGAGGTGGTTCTTCTCAATTTATGGGAAGATCCAAACATTCCTAAACCCCACAAGGAATTAATAATGATAATGCTAATGGCAGCAAAAAAAAATCTTATTGCCTGGAACCAGAAGAGGAAAAAATCCCCCGACAATTCGACAATGGCACCTAAAGTTAGGAGATAATTTGACTGTAGATAGGACCTCAGATAGAATATTAGGATCCGAATGCAATATGAATCAGACAAATTTAGTTGAGAAAGGGTATCTGGTACTGGATAGACGATGGTATGATTTAGCAAACAATAACTCTTTCTTTAAAAAAAGAATCATAGAATGTTAGAGTTGGAAGGGACCTTGCAGGTCATCTAGTCCAACCCCCTGCAATACTATCTTCATAAGAGAAGTTAGTGTTGGATCAGGCCAATGGCCCATCCAGTCCAACACTCTGTCACACAATGGCCAAAAATACCAGGTGCCAACAGGAGGTCCACCAGTGGGGCCAGGACACTAGAAGCCCTCCCACTGTTGACCCCTCCAAACACCAAGAATACAGAGCATCACTTGCCCCAGACTCAGAGTTCCTATTTATACCTTGTGGCTAATAGCCACGGATGGACCTCTGCTCCAAATGTTCATCCAAATTCCCTCCTGAAGCTGTCCATGCTTGTAGCCACCACAACCTCCTGTGGCAGTGAATTCCACGTGTTAATCACTCTTTGGGTGAAGAAGGATTTCCTTTTATCCGTTCTAACCCAACTGCTCAGGAATTTCATGGAGTGCCCACGAGTTCTTGTATTGTGAGAAAGGGAGAAAAGGACTTTTTTCTGGACCTGCTCCATCCCACGCATAATCTTATAAACCTCGATCATGTCACCCCTCATGTAACTAATAAAACGAATTAAGTAGTACAATCGACATGTTGTAACACAATGAATTTTTGTTTTTAGAACTGGCTAACCAAGTGCTAACATTTTTGTATACTTACACTGTTAATGTTATGTTAACTATGAGTTCCGGTTATGGCTGCGCGCCTGGCGACCGACTCTCGGGTGAGTTCCCGGAGTCGGATCGCCCACATGCCGTCTGGAGGGGTCCCGCTCATGCGGAGATCCTAAGGAGCCTTTGTTAAAGGGCTCCGAACCAGGGGGGTGCATTTGAGAGACTCGGGGATGCCTCTTGCCAGCATAAAAGCCGGGAATTGAGGTTCCCCCAACCATAGTCTCTCCCTGCCCCAAACGGCTCCAGCTGCATTGTGCCCCAAAGCCGCCGGGAAAGCGGAGTGGTGGAGCGGATGAATCGAGTCAGAGAGAGAAGCAAGCGACAAACTGTAAGCCAGCGTTCGAGATTTTAAGCGGTGGTATTTAAAAGAAAGCCTCACCCCCCCCAAGAAGCGAAAGGGAGGAGGGACTACCACCTCTGTATTAAAAAGAGACTTTTAAAACAAAGAGGGGGGGGAAGCGAAAAAACGCACGAACGGTTTACCTTGCTGGGAGGGAGAAATAAGCGGAGAGGAGGGAAGCTTCCTTGAAGGCTGCAGCACGAACTTTCTAGGTGTAAACAAAACTGAAGCATGGCGGGGACTAAAAAAGTACAAGAAAAGCTGGTGAAGAAGACGGGAGGGACTTCCTGCCCAAGCCCTTCCCTTGCTGGATCTGCTGTCAATCAGATCAGCCGAAGAAGTACAAGAAGTTAAGAAGAAGGTCAATAAAGTTGAAAAATATCAGGAAAAACAAGACAAGAAATTATTAATGCTTCAAATGGAAAAAGCAAATGTAACCCTCCGGTTCCAGGGACTGAAAGAAGAAACTGGAGAGGATCTAAGAGACATATTGGCGACAGCTTTGGCTCCACTAACTGGCAACGAAGCGGAAAAAATAAAAGAAGAAATGGATTTGGCCTATAGGGCCTATTCCAATTATACAAGAAAAAACAAGTTGCCAGCAGAAGTGGTTGTAAAATTTACAAAGCAACGTCTCAGAGATCAGATACTAAAGGTGACATCAGCAACGCCCCTGAAAATCGGAGATCAGCCGATAAGAATTTTAAAAGATGTTCCATTTGAAATAAGAATGAAAAGAAAAGAATATAAAGGACTGACCAGATTTCTACAAAACCATCAAACAAATTACAAATGGCTGGTGCCCGAAGGACTGACTTTCAAGTTCAAAGAAAAGAGAGAAAAGATTGATTCTATCTTTAAGGCTCAAGACTTCTTAGAAAGGCACGCCAGTAAAGAAGAAGAGGCAGAACTGGCCAAGTGGATGACAGGACTGAACGTGGAAGACAGCAGCTCGGAGGGAGAGGTGAAGGACGAGGAACCCAAAGGAGCGACTGCTCTGAAGTATAACTTGAGAGATAAGAAAGGAAAGGACCCCAGATTCTAGAGACTTTTCGATTTTTGGATTACACTCTGAAAAAGAAATTAACTCCCAGAAGGACAATACTAACATATTAATTGCCTTGTTAACAGAGATGGAGGAAGAAAAGAACGCCGGACTACAGAAGCAGTGATTGACTCTAATTCTTAATATGAAAAGATTAATGTACTAATATACTAACACCACTCACCCTTTTCTTTATCCATCTATATACCCACCCTTTTTCCTGACTTTAAGCGAAATATCTCTCCTTTTTAGGAGAGGGAATAAAGCTATTAAATTAAATGTTATGTTAACTATGCTGACGTATCGATTTGTGAATCGCAATATATTTTTTTTTAAGTATGTTCTGACTCTGAGTTATTTACCTGACCTTCTCTGGATGGCCCAGGATGGCCAGTTCTCATCAGAGCTTGGCAAGCTAAGCAGGGTCGGTCCTCGATAGTACTTAGAGGGGAGACTACCAAGGAAGTCCAGGGCTGCTATGCAGAGGCAGGCAAACCACCTCTGAACGTCTCTTGCCTTGAAAACCCTACAGGATCGGTGCAAGTCAGCTGTGACCTGACAGCACACGATTATGATGCCCTGGCCTGGATAAAAAAATCTGCCAATGACCCCCTAATAAAGGGCAGGCTAATATTTCCTTACCTGGATAGCCCAGTCTAGCCTGACTTTGTCAGGTCTCAAAAGCTAAGCTGGGTTGGCCCCGGTTTGTACTTGGATGGGAGACCACCAGGTCCAGGGTTGTGAGACACTAGATAAATGACATTTGTGACACAGAGGCAGGCAATGGCAAACCACCTCTGACCATCTCTTGACTCGAACTGTCTACAGGGGTCACCATAATCATAGAGTTGGAAGGGGCCAGACAGGCCATCTAGCCATCCGACTCCCCTGCTTAGTGGAGGATCAGCTTAGAGCATCCCTGACGAGGGTTTGTCCCGCGGCTGCTTGAAGAAAGCCAGGGAGGGGGAACTCTGCACCACCTGAGGGAGCCACTTGAGGGCACTTTCCACCTGTCCTGAGTCCTGACCTGGATGGGCCAGTCTGGTTCAATCTCATTAGATCTTGGAAGCTAAAGCAGGGTCGGCCCTGGATGGGAGACCACCAAGGAAGCCCACGGTTGCTGTGCAGAGGCAGGCAATGGCGAACCACCTCTGAACATCTCTTGCCTTGAAAACCTGAATGGGCCAGTCTGGTTCAATCTCATTAGATCTTGGAAGCTAAGCAGGGTCGCCCCTGGTTAGTACTTGGATGGGAGGACACCAAGGAAGCCCAGGGTTGCTGTGCAGAGGCAGGCAACGGCAAACTGCCTCTGAACATCTCTTGCCTTGAAAACCTGGATGGGCCAGTCTGGTTCAATCTCATTAGATCTTGGAAGCTAAGCAGGGTCGCCCCTGGTTAGTACTTGGATGGGAGGCCACCAAGGAAGCCCAGGGTTGCTGTGCAGAGGCAGGCAATGGCGAACCACCTCTGAACATCTCTTGCCTTGAAAACCTGGATGGGCCAGTCTGGTTCAATCTCATTAGATCTTGGAAGCTAAGCAGGGTCGCCCCTGGTTAGTACTTGGATGGGAGGACACCAAGGAAGCCCAGGGTTGCTGTGCAGAGGCAGGCAATGGCGAACCACCTCTGAACATCTCTTGCCTTGAAAACCTGGATGGGCCAGTCTGGTTCAATCTCATTAGATCTTGGAAGCTAAAGCAGGGTCGGCCCTGGATGGGAGACCACCAAGGAAGCCCACGGTTGCTGTGCAGAGGCAGGCAATGGCGAACCACCTCTGAACATCTCTTGCTGTGAAAACCCTACAGGGCACGATAAACTGGCTGAGACGTGATGGCCTTTTCCTTCCCCCCCCCCCACAAGTCATTTACGTAATCCTAGTCCGAATGCATTGCTCATCGGCTGCTGTATGCTGCCTTCCTGGTTTATAGCATGTCATCTGTCTTGAGTCCCAGGTCGGATCTGCATTTGCGTTTTTAAATCAGCTTCCTGCTGCTGTGACGCCCGTCTTTCTCTATGCTCCTTTGAATGTGGTTCGGAGGAGATTCTTTTAAAGCAGCGCGGCGGTGCAATGACAGTGGAGCCGCCCCGAAAGGACGATAAACATATGCGGACGTGCAAAAGTATGCCAGCACTCTTGAGGTGTGAAAACGACACCAAATGCAGACAGCTTTTTTTGAAGAAGGAGTCAAAAGGCTGGGACACCGGTGGGAAAGACAAATGCCGATTCGGGCAGTTTAAAAGAAGAGGAGAAGAAGAGATTGGATTTATACCCCACCCTTATAGTCTCAGAGCGGGTATAAATGAGGTGAAATAATAATCGTACCGGCTGTCAGTCTTGGGGTGCCTTACCTTCACGAAGATTTCCACCTCCGCAGGGCTGAGGGAAGTGAAGTTCTGCAGGAAATCCTCCTTCATCCTCACCACGGCGGCTTGCTGCCTCCTCTCTTCATCCCCTTCCAGGATTTGAAAGATACCAGCGCCCACCAGGAGGTAAGTGAGATAGCCGACGATTAGCAGGCAGATCTGCAGCTTGCTGTGGATCATGATGGTCTGCATGGGAACGGGAGCAAAAAGAAGAAGCGGGTACGAATTCAGGTCGGTAAACAAGCCCTTATTTGTATTTCCCCTGGATGTCAAACACTAGAGAGGGAAGTCCTAGTTGGACGGCTTCCATTTCCTCTGGGAACTGAATCCCGACACATCCGCCCCCTCTTCCAATGTACTTGTAAGGGAGAATAAATCATAAAGCAGCGCAGGGATTTCCCACTTAACAAGAACAGACCTTCTCAGGAAAGTTGGTCAGAGTGTCAGAGACACCAGGCCAAAACACCTTTTTTTGTTGTTGTTGGTACGGATCTTCTTACGTTCTTAACAGTGCCGCGTTCCCTACCCTGCCATTTCTTACTGGTCTGGATGGGCCAGTCTGGTTCAATCTCATTAGATCTTGGAAGCTAAAGCAGGGTCGGCCCTGGATGGGAGACCACCAAGGAAGCCCACGGTTGCTGTGCAGAGGCAGGCAATGGCGAACCACCTCTGAACATCTCTTGCCTTGAAAACCTGAATGTGCCAGTCTGGTTCAATCTCATTAGATCTTGGAAGCTAAAGCAGGGTCGGCCCTGGCCTCTGAACATCTCTTGCCTTGAAAACCTGAATGGGCCAGTCTGGTTCAATCTCATTAGATCTTGGAAGCTAAAGCAGGGTCGGCCCTGGTTAGTACTTGGATGGGAGACCACCAAGGAAGCCCACGGTTGCTGTGCAGAGGCAGGCAATGGCAAACCACTTCTGAACGTCTCTTGCTGTGAAAACCCTACAGGGCACGATAAACTGGCTGAGACGTGATGGCCTTTTCCTTCCCCCCCCCCCACAAGTCATTTACGTAATCCTAGTCCGAATGCATTGCTCATCGGCTGCTGTATGCTGCCTTCCTGGTTTATAGCATGTCATCTGTCTTGAGTCCCAGGTCGGATCTGCATTTGCGTTTTTAAATCAGCTTCCTGCTGCTGTGACGCCCGTCTTTCTCTATGCTCCTTTGAATGTGGTTCGGAGGAGATTCTTTTAAAGCAGCGCGGCGGTGCAATGACAGTGGAGCCGCCCCGAAAGGACGATAAACATATGCGGACGTGCAAAAGTATGCCAGCACTCTTGAGGTGTGAAAACGACACCAAATGCAGACAGCTTTTTTTGAAGAAGGAGTCAAAAGGCTGGGACACCGGTGGGAAAGACAAATGCCGATTCGGGCAGTTTAAAAGAAGAGGAGAAGAAGAGATTGGATTTATACCCCACCCTTATAGTCTCAGAGCGGGTATAAATGAGGTGAAATAATAATCGTACCGGCTGTCAGTCTTGGGGTGCCTTACCTTCACGAAGATTTCCACCTCCGCAGGGCTGAGGGAAGTGAAGTTCTGCAGGAAATCCTCCTTCATCCTCACCACGGCGGCTTGCTGCCTCCTCTCTTCATCCCCTTCCAGGATTTGAAAGATACCAGCGCCCACCAGGAGGTAAGTGAGATAGCCGACGATTAGCAGGCAGATCTGCAGCTTGCTGTGGATCATGATGGTCTGCATGGGAACGGGAGCAAAAAGAAGAAGCGGGTACGAATTCAGGTCGGTAAACAAGCCCTTATTTGTATTTCCCCTGGATGTCAAACACTAGAGAGGGAAGTCCTAGTTGGACGGCTTCCATTTCCTCTGGGAACTGAATCCCGACACATCCGCCCCCTCTTCCAATGTACTTGTAAGGGAGAATAAATCATAAAGCAGCGCAGGGATTTCCCACTTAACAAGAACAGACCTTCTCAGGAAAGTTGGTCAGAGTGTCAGAGACACCAGGCCAAAACACCTTTTTTTGTTGTTGTTGGTACGGATCTTCTTACGTTCTTAACAGTGCCGCGTTCCCTACCCTGCCATTTCTTACTGGTCTGACTCAAAGGTTAGTTGAGTAATCCACCCTGTAGGTGTGCCTGCACCTGCATTCTACCTGCATATCTATACAACTGGGGCCCTGCGAGAAACTTGCAGGGAGTAGCCATTCCCCCACCTATCTAATTCTCAACAGTCCCCTGTGTGCAGATATCTAAATCCGCAGATGGGGGCATACATACCCCAAACAAGTTTTTCTGCAAACTTGGGTGACTTAAAAAAATATACATTGGGGGCTTTAAATTCTTCTCAAAATAAAAACCATTGTCTCTCCAGGCTTGGAGCAGCTCTCAAGCACTGTCACCACCGCTGCCAGTCTCAGAGGTAGGGAAAAAGAGGGAAGGAGAAAGAAGGGGGGATTGGCTTGGGGGGGAGAGAGAAGGAAGGATTAGCTTTGTGGAGGGTTGGAAAGAAAAAGAAGGGGGGATTGGCTTGGGGAGAGAAAGAAAGGGGAAGATAGAGGGGGGAGAGAAGGAAGCAAAAGTGGGGGAATGCCCCCTCCGCGCAGGTTTCTTGCGAGTCCCCACTTGTTCTTGTTCTTAACTAATTTTACAGTACCTGCTTTGAGTCTCCAGGGCTTCTTCTTCCAAGGGATCCAAACCAGGTAAGCGCTAACTTCTGGAATCTCTTGCCACTAAGAGGTGTGGCCCGAGCACAGCAGTATCCTGTTGGGTAGTCTAAGTACCTCCTTCCCTTCCTCCAATAAGCCCTGGGTGCCATACACAGCTCTTCCCTGCCCCACCCCCCTTTTTATTCTACGGCCAGCAGAAAGCTTTCCTATAGAGTTGCCAACCTCCAGGGGGTGGCTGGAGATCTCCTGGGATTACAACTGATGTCCAGGCGACAGAAATCAGTTCACCTGGAGAAATGGCTACTGTGGAAGGTGGACTCTTTGGCATTATACCCCACGGATGTCCCTCCGCTCCCCAAAGCCCTCCCTCCTCAGGCCCCACTGCCAAAATCTCCAGGGATTTCCTAGCTGGGAGCTGGCTCCCCCTAAGCTGTGGAGTCTTATGAGCAAAAATCCCTACTTTGTGAGCTACCGGCGTGAAAGTGGTGAGCGAGCAATTTGGCTACTGCATCAGTTAGTTTGCTCTGGAGCCCTCCTTCCTGAGCCGAGACAAAAATGTGTGCGAGCCAGAGGCTAAAAAACTGTGAGCTGGCTCACACTAACTCGGCTTAGAGGGAACACTCCTGGCAACCCTAGTTCCTTACCACTGGACCCGATTCAACAAGGCATGGACCTACTAATGTACAACAGGCAAACGGTCAAATAGTAAGCGAGTGGAACAGGTGCAGGAAATCAGACCCTCGTGCTGGGCTTTTGCAGGCCGAGAGGGTCAATTGCGCCAGAACATTCGCCTGGTTTCAGTTCTCGGTTCAACCACCCGATTGAGGGGTTGCCAGTCTCTAGGTGGAGCCTGAGTTCTCCTGGGACTACAACTGATGTCCAGAAGACAGAGATCAGCTCCCCTGTGGAAAATGGCCGGTGGACTCTACCGCATCATACCCCTGCTGCGCTCCTAGATTCATACCCCGCCCTTCACTACCCAAAGGAGTCTGGGAGCAGCTTACAAACTCCTTTCCCTTCCCCTCCCCACAACAGGCACCCTGTGAGGGAGGCGGGGCTGAGAGAGCTCTTTCAAGGACTGCCCTTGAGAGAACAGCTCTGAGAGAACTTGTGACTGACCCAAGGTCACGCCAGCAGCTGCAGGTGGAGGAGTGGGGACTCAAAGCCGGTTCTCCCAGATTAGAGTCCACGCTCCTAACCACTACACCACACTGGCTCTCATCTCACGACCTATTTTCCTACCTCCCTGGGGACGAACTCCTCTTCCTCTGTAAGAACGGGAAAGGGAACGCAGCCCTTGAACGCTTCTCGCCTGGTGCTCTGCGGTCCCATCCTCGGTCGCTCCACTTCTACATCCAGTGTTGCCCGGAAGCTTCTGAATCGCCCGCTCAGCGTCCATTTCCTGTCAGCAGACTTGGCACCTCCTTTTGGGAGGGACAGCTCTGTGAGGTCATGGGTACATAACCTTGTTTTGCGGGTGTGCCCCCGGCCTCTGTGAGGTCACCCCACTGCACCAGCTAGGTTGCTTACAGGCCTCTGGACCTGAGAAGCTGGTGGTCCCTTGAGAAAGTAGGAGGACACCGGATTAAAAAATCATGGCTTAAAGGGAGCAGACGTTTGGGGATATTTGGATAATATAACAGCGTTTTGCCCAGTCACAGAAGCGTGATGCTGAGTGCAGTAAATAAATCTCCCGAGAAGTGTATTGCAAAAAAGGGTAAAATTACATTTCTTCAAGCAGATCCAGTTCACATTCAGGTTGCAGTTGAAAGATGCCTAAATCTCAAGAGTCCTTTCCCTATCACAAATGGCCAGCTTGTCCGGCATTACGTGCGTGGAAGTATGAGGGCATTGCCTCTACGGGAGAGACCTGCAGAGACATGTGTCTCCATGGAAGGCCATGTGAAGAGAAGGAGTGAGAAAGAGGACTAAGGTAGAAGTGAGGGAGTGAGAAAGAGGACAAAGAGAGAGGAGGGGTTGGAGGCATGATCCAATGTTCCCTCTAAGCTGTGGAGTCTTGTGAGCAAAAATCCTACTTTGTGAGCTACTGGCATTAAAGTTGTGAGGGAGCGATTTGGCTACTAGATACATTAGTTTGCTCTGGAGCCATCCCCCCTGAGCTAAGACAAAAATGTGTGAGCTGGAGGCTAAAAAGCTGTGAGCTAGCTCACACTAACTCAGTTTAGAGGGGACACTGGAGGCATCCTATTCAAGGAGATGTTTCTATGTTATCTTAGTGCATTTTTAATGTTTACTCTTTCTCCCTATTGTATTGTGTTGTTTTCTACTTGTTGTAAACGACCCAGAGAGCTTTGGCTATGAAGGGTGGTATAGAAATGTATTAATTAACTTGTTGTAAACGACCCAGAGAGCTTTGGCTATGAAGGGTGGTATAGAAATGGATTAATTAATTAATAATAATAATAATAATAATAATAATATTAATAATAATAATAATAATAATAATAATAATAATAATACCTATACACACTTAGAGTGATGTAGCACACACCCCCTCCAATGTCCAGGCATGCGGAATTGCTCACTCCAACACAGACATAGGTCTGTTCTAGGTTTGTCACTCCCCAAGTAACACCTGGAGATTTCCCGCTATTATACCTGATCTCCAGAAGAACCAGATCCGTTCCCCTGGAGAAAACAGCTCCATGAGTGTGGAGATGTTTTCTAATTGCTTTGCATTCCTTTCCATGTGCTTAATTGCTTCTGAGCTGTAACGCTTATCTTTTATGTTGTACTGGTGGAGAATGTGGTGTCTATCGTCCATGGGAGCTTCTCCGTTCCCAGCTTCGCGACCGTTAGAGAGTCCAACAGTATCCTGCGCGGGGGAGCACGTCCAATTGGGTATTGCTAGGGGGGGTGCATACGAATGTCCTATATCCTATTATGTGCACAGGTATCCCGCCATTCCTAACAGTGTTCATGTTATTGCATCTATGGCTTTTCAATAAAAGTAAAACCTTCCTGGAAGAGTGTACTTCGTTTTTTAGCTGTGGGTCCTGACATTCTGGAGGATGGGCTTATGGTATTATACCCGGCGAAGGTCCCTCCTCTCCCCAAACCCCGTCATCCCCACAGGGTTGCCAGGTCCTACCTTCCCAGGATTTTGCGTGTGCAATGTGATGGTGTCACATGGAACTGACGTCATCATGTCACCAACATCACAGGGTGACACTCTAGTTTTTTGGGCAGGACTCTATGGTTTTTTCGCCTTCAAAACCATAGTTTGCCCAAAAACTAGAGTGTCACCCCACCGACATCAGCAACATGATGATGTCACTTCCGGGTGATCTCCTCGTGTCCCTCCCCCGGCACCTGCGGGCCAGGAACCCTACATGCCCAAGTTCCATTCCCCAAATCTCCAGGTATTTCCCAGCCCAGAGCTGACAACCCTGGTCAGCGCCTAAATGAGAGACCATCTAGGGACCCCTGAGGTAAGAAAGGTAAAGGTAAAGGTTTCCCTTGCTCGAAAGCCAGTCGAGTCCAACTCTAGGGTTGCGGTGCTCATCTCCGTTTCAAAGCCTAGAGCCAGCGCTGTCCGAAGACGTTTTCTGTGGTCATGTGGCTGGCATGACTAAACACCAAGGCACACAGAACGCTGTTACCTTCCCACCGAAGTGGTGCCTATTTATCTACTTGCAATTTCTTGCTTTCGAACTGCTAGGTTGGCAGGAGCTGGAACTAGAGACGGGAGCTCACTCCATCATGCGGCACACTCGGGTCTCGAACTGCTGAACTACCGACCTTCCACAGCCTGCAGTTCAGCGTCTTAACCACTTGAGCCACCGCAGCTCCTGAGGTAAGAAAAGCAGGAGGTCAATATAAGAAATAAACAGTGTCTGCTAGGATTTTACTCGGGATTAGCCAGGAACACTTGCATTTTAGGGTTGTCAGCCTCCAAGTGGGGCTTGGAATTCTCTGAGGATGACAACTGGTCTCTGGAGAAAATGGCTGCTTCGGTGAGTGGACTCTGTGGCGTTATACCCCGCTGAGGCCCCACCTCTTTCCAAGCCCCGCCTTTCCCAGTCTCCACCCCCCAGTAGTTTCCCAACCCGGAGTCGGCAACTCTGATCTCTGTACAGTGGAAATGAACATCTCACAGTCAGAGGAGGACGACGAAGATGGTGAGGGGTCTGGAGACCGAGTCCTCTGAGGAAAGGCTGAAGGAGCTGGGTATGTTTAGCCCGGAGAGGTGACGACTGAGAGGTGATATGAGAACCATCTTCAAGTCCTTGAAGAGCTGTCCTGGAGAGGATGGTGCGGAGTTTTTTTCTGTGGCCCCAGAAGGTCTGACCAGAACCAACGGGCTGAAATGAAATCAGAAGAGTTTTCGGCTAAACCTTAGGAAGAACTTCCTGACGGTTGGAGCGGTTCCTCAGTGGAAGAGGCTCCCTCGGGAGGTGGTGGGCTCTCCTCCTTTGGAGGTTTTCAAGCAGAGGCTGGATGGCCATCTGACAGCAATGCGGATTCTGTGAACTTGGGCAGATCATGAGAGGGAGGGCAGGAAGGGTTGCCTCAGTGCTTAGTTCTCGTGGCCCTTTCTGACACGCTCAGGGAAATGCTGGCCACCATTTTGGGGACAGGAAGCCATTTTTCTCCAGGCCAGTTTGGCCAGGGATCCTGGAGGTTTTTTGCCATCTTCTGGGTGTGGAACAGGGGTCACTGGGGGTGTGGGGTGGGGAGTATTTCTGAATTTCCTGCATTGTGCAGGGGGTTGGACTAGATGGTCCCTTCCAACTCTGTGATTCTATGAATTCAGTGCCGCCCACTCCTGTCCTTCGACCTCCATTTTTTAATCTCTTTCGAAAGCTGTGAGTTTTATTCATGGCCCCAGACGGCTCAACAGAGTATTACTCAGATGGCCGTAGGCAAGTCAGGTTTAGTTTCTGATCTGTAGGATGGAAATATAAACGTGAACTCAACAGATGAGGCACCGTTCACAAAATCGCCTGGCATAACAAGATGCGATGTAATAGAGAGATTCCGTTCCCAGAACCTATTCTCTGCCGCTCTAATGCAGCACACTCAAGAAAGATAATAAATCAATTGCTTCTCTCAGCAGGGACTGGGTTTCTCCGCATTCTTGATAAGGTCCTGATGTGTAAAATGAAATGAGAGAAGAAAAGACTGTGAGATGTATAATGAGTTTGATATTTCTTTTTTCCTCACAGCTATATTCAAGATGTTAGGTTTTCTTTCTTTCTTCTCTGTTAATGATTATCTAATCCAAACAATTACAATGCTCTGGTTCATTGTCCCCCCAGGGTACAGTTGCCAGCTTTGGTGGAGAAATTCCTGGAGATTTCTGAAGTGGAACTTGGGGAGGGCGGGGTTTTGGGAGGGGAGGAACCTCAGCAGGGTACAATGCCTTAGAGTCCACCCTCCAAAGCATCCGTTTCCTCCAGCGGAATGGATGTCCGTAGTCTGGACATCACCTGTAATTCCATGAGATCTCCAGGCCCCACCTGGAGGCTGGCAACTCTAGGTGGCATGTAAGTCATTACACTGTCAGAACTGGCATATTCCTTTGAGAGCCGGTTTGGTGTAGTGGTTAGGAGCGTGGACTCTGATCTGGGAGAATGCAGCTGCTGGCGGGACCTTGGGTCAGTTACGAGTTCTTTCAGAGTTGTTCTCTCTCATGAGCAGTCCTTGAAAGCCCCACCTACCTCACAGGGTGCCTGTTGTGGGGAGGGGAGGGGAAAGGAAAGGAGATAGGGTTGCCGTCATTTTCTAGCCGGAGCGGGGGGCTCCCGGCTGGCAGCTGGAGTGCGTGTGTGCGCGTTTTGCGTGCGCGCACCACATGCACGTCACCCGGAAGTGACGTGACGCTGCCGGGCATGCTGGGGGCGGGTCCACGGCCATCTGAGGGGAAACCATAGAGTTTTCCCTCGGATGACCGTGGCCCCGCCCCCAGTGTGTCAGCATCATCATGTCACTTCTGGATGACGTGCATGTCGGGGTGGGGTTTCCCCCGGGGCCCGATCCACCGGGGAACGGGCCTCTGGGGCGGGGGTTTTCCCTCCCCCCGGGGGGACTTGGCAAGCCTAAAAGGAGATTATCAGCTGCTCTGAGACTCCTTCGGATAGTGAAGGGTGGGGTACAAATCCAACCTCCTCCTCCTCTTCTTCTCCTTCTTCTCCTTCTCCTCCTCCCAGAACAGATGAAAAATTCTGAGAGACTGACGGCCTTCCCAGACCAATCTATTCCCCCATATGCACTGAATGCCGCATTTTCTTCTCAGTTGCTGTGGGGAGTATTTTTTTATTATTTGCATCCCACCTCTATAAGCCTCTGCACATGGTTGCCAACTCTGGATTGGGAAGATTCTGGAGATTTGGGGGGTGGAGCCTGGGGAGGGCAGGGTTTGGGGAGGGCAAGGACTTCTGTGGGGTAGAGTGTCATGCAGCCCGCACTCCAAAGCGGCCATTTCCTCCAGGGAAACTGATCTGGAGATCAGCTGTGATTCCGGGAGATCTCCAGGCCCCACCTGGAGGCTGGCAACCCTGGGCACCAATGCAGCTGACCATTCAAAACATACATGGCTAGACTCACATTTTAAAACCATTAAAATCAACTACCCCCAAACACACACGCATCCTTAAAATTCTACTTGGTGAGCTACCGGCATTGAAGTTGTGAGCGAGCGATTTGGCTACTGCGTAAATCAGTTTGCTCCGGAGCCACATCCTTCCTGAGCTGAGACAAAAATGCGTGAGCCGGAGGCTAAAAAACTGTGAGCTGGCTCACACTAAGTCAGCTTAGAGGGAACACTGCTCCCCAGGCTCCACCCCCAAAATCTCCAGGTATTTCCCAACCCAGAGCTGGCAACTCTACATCACTGTGATGAAGAGCAGATGTCCATTTCCCTATGCTGTGCGATTATTTATTTAAACCCCCTTGTCTCTGAAGCTGAGAGGACTCCATGATTTATATCCAGGGCTCAATGTATTATTTAAACATGGAAGGCTTAGGTAGGCCTCTAAACCAAATAACAAAGAGGAGCCGGGCATGAACATTCTTCCCCTGAAACAAAGTTTGTTGGGTCTTAGGGTTTGGTGCCAGTTTCAGGGTCTCAGCCTTCCCCCGCAGCACTCCTTAGGGCTGCCAATTGCAAGCTGGGAAATTCCTGGAGATTTCAGGGGTGGGGTATGGGGAGGGGAGAGGATTAGGGCTGCCAACCTCCAGGTGGTGGCTGGATATCTCCTGGGATTACGGATGATCTCCAGGCAGCAGACCTGGAGGAAACAGCAGCTTGGGAAGGTGGACTCTATGGCACTTGGTCCCTCCCCTCGTCCAACCTCCCCCTCCTTAGGCCTTACCCCCAAAATCTCCAGGTTTTCCCCAGCCTGGAGCTGACAACCCTAGGGAGACTTCAGCAGGCTATAATGCCATGAAGTCCAGGCTCCAAAGCAGCCATTTTCTCCAGGGGAACTGCTGGCACATAAAACCAAAAACGCAGCACGTGCATGCAACGCTCCCTTTAAGCTGTGGAGTCTGGTGAGCAAAAATTCTTCTTTGTGAGCTACTGGCATTAAAGTCGTGAGCGAGCGGTTTGGCTGCTGCATAAATTAGTTTGCTCTGGTGCAGTCCTTCCTGAGCGGAGACAAAAACGTGTCAGCTGGAGGCTAAAATACCAATGTGTATAGTATGTATTATCGGTTCCCATTTATAATCCACTGAAACTGCATATCTCTAAATAAACATAAGAGTGCTATTATCCTTACTCTCACTGCATTGTTTTTATACCTATACTAGGGAAAAGGCCCACTGTGGAAATAAATACAACGGCCTCTAGAAAAAGGCTCTGGGCGGGTGCCCCGGCCTTGGACACTCAGTGTCAATTTGCTGTGGCGACCTCAGCAGGGTATAATGACACTGAGTCCACCATTTTCTCCAGAGGAACTGATCTCTGCTACCTAAAGAACAGTTGTAATTTTGAGTGCTCTCCAGCCCTCACCTGGAGATTGGCAACGTTGGTTCCCCAGAAGGGAATAGTTGCTTTGGAGGGTGGAGTCTATGGCTTTGTACCTATCTGAGGTCCCACGACTCCTGAAACCTCACCCTCTCCAGGCTCTATCCCTCACATCTCTAGGAATTTCCCACCTGGAGTTGGCAACCTTATATCCTTCCCAGCCAATCATCAACCTACCTTTATTTCCCCCTCACTCTTCAGCTTTCCACCTCCCCCACACACCTGCTGCATCTCCCGTGCTCTGAAGCCCCGACTGCTACGTCACATTGGCTGTCATACGGGGGCCAATAAGGATACAGAGCCCACCATTTTCTCCAGGGGAACTGATCTCTGCCATCTGGAAAGCAGTTGTAATTCTGAGGGATCTCCATCCCTCACCTGGAGATTGGACACATTTTACCTCAGAACAGCAAACTGTTTAGAATGTTAGAGGCAAAAGCCAATCAAGTCGCATATGCAAACGACCTCTGTGTTTCAAGGCAAAGCCAATGAGGCTGCATATGCAAATAACCTCTGTGTTCTGACTGGCTATGGGGGGGGGAGAGGAACAGCAAACTGTTTAGAATGTTGGAGGCAGGACTCAGGCAAAGCAGCCAGTGGATAGGGAGACCCTTTGAATGACAGATCAGAGAGCGAACTGATTTTGGAGTGTGCGGAATGCTCTAGAGAAGTGCCACCACCATTCGGCTTTTATTTATAAGGGAGATAGCACCATTTTCTGCATTGTCTAATAGTCTGCTTTGTATCATCTTCCTGTAATCTTAGTCTTATTACATTGCTTATCCGATGTCTCATCCTGCTGTTTGCAATGACTGGTTGCACTGTGTAATCCGCCTTGACTCTCAGTGAGAAGGGTGGACTGTATATAATGTAAATGAATAAATACCATTTGTCTGTTGGGTGCATAGAGTTTCTCCAGCCTATACACAAAACAACTCTGACCTGGATGGCCCAGGGTAGACCAGTCTCATCAAGATAGGGACAGTATTTCGATGGGAGACCAATGAGAAAGTCCAGGGTTGCTCTGCAGAGGCAGGCAATGGCCAACCACCTCTGAACGTCTCTTGCCTTGAAAGCCCTACGTTGTTGTTGTTCAGTCGCACAGTCGAGTCCGACTCTTCGCGACCCCATGGACCAGATCACGCCAGGCCCTCCTGTCTTCCGCCGTCCTCTGAAGTTGGCTCAATTTCATGTTCGTTGCGTCGATGACACTGTCTAACCATCTCATCCTTTGCCGTCCCCATCTTCTTTGACCTTCCGTCTTTCCCAGCATCAGGGTCTTCTCCAGTGAGGGCTCCCTTCTCATTTGGTGGCCAAAGTATTTTAGCTTCAGTTTCATTATCTGGCCTTCCAGGGAACAGTCAGGGTTGATTTCTTTGAGGATTGACTGATTTGATCTTCTTGCAGTCCAAGGCACTCTCAAGAGTCTTCTCCAGCACCATAGTTCAAAAGAATCTATTCTTCGGCGCTCGGCCTTCCTTCTAGTCCAACTCTCGCAGCCATACATGACTACTGGGAATACCATGGCTTTGACCATGCGGACTTTTGTTGCCTCGCCATAAATCAGCCTGTGACTTGAGAGAACAAAAACAGAAAACATATAGTGCCCATATTCAACAGCAGGTGGCAGCCTTTAACCAGAATGGTGGCCAGGGTTTTACCTGATAAAAGAGAGAGTAGATTTTTTAAAGCAAACCCTTAAACCCATTTGTTTCCTTACAAGGAATAAACCATTACTCGTTCGCTGCAATATCTGCTGGGTATTTCTATGGTCATCATGGCGCATGCGTTAGGGCTGGGATATTAACCGGTGCATTGATTTAAAATGATCTTGGTCAACTCAAATGTTGCCTTTCATACCTTTGCCAACCTCTGATCCAACCTGTGAAATCTCTACGCCCTGGTAGTTCTCTTTGGATGTTTCTCGCCTTGGTGGGTGGAGCTACATTCACAAAGCGGGCCCGGATGTGGTGATGTGCAGGTTGGGAAATAATTGGATATTTGGGGGGGGGGTGGAGCCTGAAGAGGGGCGGGGTTTGGTGAGGCCAGGGACTTCAGTGGGGTATAATGCCACAGAGCCCACCTTCCAAAGCCGCCATCTTCTCCAGGTGATATGGTCTCTGTCGCCTGGAGATCAGTCGCAATAGCAGATCTCCAGCCACCACCTGGAGGTTGGCAACGCTATTTTATTGACAATTTAGATTGGGGGGGGTGAAAGAGTGCTTCTAATCCCATTGACTCTTGTGGTAGCATTGTCAACTGCTTTTGCAAAACCCTGGAGTTTGGAAGGGGAGGGACCTCTAGGGTTGCTAGCTCTGGGGGGTGGGGAGTGGGGAGATTAGGGAGAGAAGAAGAAGAGGAGGAGATTGGATTTATACCCCACCCTTTACTACCAAAAGGAGTCTCAGAGCGGCTTACAATCTCCTTTCCCTTCCCCTCCCCACAACAGACACCCTGTGAGGTAGAAGAAGAGGAGAAAGAGACTGGATTTATACCCCGCCCTTCACTACCTGAAGGAGTCTCAGAGCGGCTCACAAACTCCTCTCCCTTCCCCTCCCCACAACAGACACCCTGTGAGGTAGAAGAAGAAGAGATTGGATTTACACCCCGCCCTTCACTACCCAAAGGTGTCTCAGAGCGGCTTACAAACTCCTCCCCCTCCCCACAACAGACACCCTATGAGGTAGGTGGGGCTGAGAAAGCTCTTTCAAGGACTGCCCCTGAGAGAACAGCTCTGAGAGAACTGCGGCTTGCCTAAGGTCATCCAGCAGGTGCAAGTTGAGGAGTGGGGAATCAAACCTGGTTCTCCCAGATTAGAGCCCACGCATTTAACCACTACACCAAACTGGCTCTCTCTCTGGGAAGATACATGTGGCAGAACAGGCCTGCTCTGGCCTGCAGTCCCTGTTCCGCCCTGCCCTCCAAGGTTTTTCCTACACCTGGAGAGGCTCTTTCTCTCCGATAACCCACCACCACCACCTGACCTTTGTAGGACTTGTCTGCTAAGAGGTTCAGGACTCCCAGTTTCCCTTCCAAGTTCTGAGGCCTTGCCTCTGTGTCTCCCACTGCCCAGTGCTTGGTCACCACGGGGACAGTTTACTGCCTTGTGTGCACCTGGAGGAATAGCCCCTTGCCAAAAGCCTGCTTTCCCCTTGGCGCTCCTTTTAAAATAGAGTTTCCAAGATGGTGGAGGTCAATGTGGTACAGAGAACCACTACCAGCATCAAAAGTTATAAAGTATTTATTTAAAAGAAAATGTTCACAAGCATACTTTTAGCACAGCACCAGAGAGAGCAAGGGATTCAAAAGAAATGGGTAAAACACAATTCAGATGTTAAAATAGAACAGGCACCTTAGCTTATGAAGTTACAGATCTCTACAGCATTTTCATTACCTTGACACTTCCTTCAGCTGACCAGGCCACCACACAGGAGTTCTCTCCGCTCTCACAGATTCAGCAGCCAGAGAAAAAAGAGTGTCCTCCTCCCTCCCCTGAGTTTTGTCACCTCTCCCCCTCCCACTGACCCAGTCAGGCCAGGACAAGGAAGCTTTTTCCTGAAGCCTCCAGAAATTTCTTCCTGAAGACTTTCTAGCCTTAATTCCTCCAAGTTTCTGTTCCCTGCTTGGGGGGAGTTTGACCATCCCATTGTCTAGACCTATTAGCATTTGTATGAAGGTGGGCTGAGGTACGTCTGGAGAGCAATTGAATGGACTTCCCTTCTTCTTGCTTGTTCTTAGCCGGGCGTGGGGGGGGGTTGGGGGGACACTTTTAAAACTCAGAGGAAGGGTTTTGCTCATTTCAATTCTCCAAGGAAAAACTGCATTACTTCACAGGATATAATGCCATAGGTTTCACTTTCCAAGGGCGCCATTCAGAGGGACTGATCTCCTTCCTAAACTGAGAAGTCCCAGATTCTTCAGCCTTTCCTCACAGGGAAAGTTCTCCTGCCCCCTCATCATCAACTATTTTGCTGGATCAAAAATATAAGTGCTGTTCCTTCATGCCTCGGCCTGGAAATGCTTGTTCCAACCACAATGAAGTATTTCTGTGTGTTTGATGGAAATGACAGCTAAAGGTACATCAAATGTACCATTTCTGGCTCCACTGGTGGACCTCCTGATGGCCCCTGGGTTCTGACCACTGTGTGACACAGAGTGTTGGACTGGACGGGCAATTGCCCTGATCCAACATGGCATCTCTTACGTTCTGGGGCAGTGATGCTCTGTAGTCTTGGTGCTTGGGGGGGGAAGAGTGGGAGGGCTTCTGGAGTTCTGGCCCCACTGGTGGACCTCCTGATGGCCCCTGGGTTCTGACCACTGTATGACACAGAGTGTTGGACTGGATGGGCCATTGGCCTGATCCAACATGGCCTCTCTTACGTTCTTATGTCTGGGGCAGTGATGCTCTATAGTCTTGGTGCTTGGGGGGGGGGAAGAGTGGGAGGGCTTCTGGAGTTCTGGCCACGCTGGTGGACCTCCTGATGGCCCCTGGGTTTTGGCCACTGTGTGACACAGAGTGTTGGACTGGAGGGGCCATTGGCCTGTCCAACATGGCCTCTCTGACGTTCTTATGTCTGCGGCAGTGATGCTCTGTAGTCTTGGTGCTTGGGGGGGGGGGGAAGAGTGGGAGGGCTTCTGGAGTTCTGGCCACGCTGGTGGACCTTCTGATGGCCCCTGGGTTTTGGCCACTGTGTGACAGAGTGTTGGACTGGAGGGGCCATTGGCCTGATCCAGCATGGCCTCTCTTATGTTCTTATTAGGCACTCAATGAAATTAATGAGCAGTAGGCTTATAACAGATCAAAGGAAGTATTTCTTCAACTAAAGAGTAATGAACACGTGGAATTCACTGCCACAGGAAGTGGTGGTGGGTACAAGTACAGACAGCTTCAAGAGGAGAGTGGAGAAACATATGGAGCAGAGGTCCCTGAGTGGCTATTAGCCACAAGTTATAGATGGAACACTCTGTCTGGGACAGTGATGCTCTGTATTCTTGGTGCCTGAGGGGCAACAGTGGGAGGGCTTCTGGAGTTCTGGCCCCACTGGTGGACCTCCTGATGGCCCCTGGGTTTTGGCGACTGTGTGACACAGACTGTTAGACTGGAGGGGCCATTGGCCTGATCCAGCATGGCTTCTCTGATGCTCTTAATGTCCGATTTTGTCCGTTTACCTGTTGTTAATATCAAGGTGCTCTTCTGTCTGTACTCATTAGAAACAAGCAGAAGTATCATTCTGCCTCTTGAATTCTAACTAAAGGCGTTTCTTCTGTGGCGTGTACACAAGACGTTAGATATGCTTGTGTTTGCATAGATACCCACACACACATCTCCGAAATCAAAGCTATATTTAGATTCTCATCTTTATATGGTGTGTTTCATTTCCCCCTCTTTTTTATAGTGGAGGCCGGAGGTTTAAAAACTTGGGATTTCTCAGGCTTTGCCCACCGCAAGTGCCAAGAGACCCTGCCAATCCCCTTCATTTCTAACTTCTCCGTAATTTCTTTTCTGACCCAAAATTTAAACACGCACAGTCACTCTGGAAAGGATTCCCCCCCCCAAAGAGTAAGATAAGAATGGCATTTAGAGAGAACTCAGTTCTCTTTCCTAAACAGAGGACAACTTTCTATACTTCAGACTAGGGGCCCCTGTGCCCAGTTAGATGAGGAAGGGTGAGAGGGAAAGACCAGAGGGCCAGTTTGGTGTAGTGGTTAAGAGCACGGACTCTAGTCTGGGAGAACCGGGTTTGATTCCCCGCTCCTCCACGTGCAGCTGCTGGTGTGACCTTGGGTCAGTCACAAGTTCTCTCAGAGCTGTTCTCTCAGGAGCAGTTCTCGAAAGAGCTCTCTCAGCCCCACCTACCTCACAGGGTGTCTGTTGTGGGGAGGGGAAGGGAGAGGAGTTTGTAAGCCGCTCTGAGACTCCAAGTGAAGGACGGCGCATAAATCCAATCTCTTCTCTTCTTCTTCTTCTCAGTGTGGTGAGGCCTTTAGAGCGCTGAAGTAGGACCTGGGACAATTGAACTGAATCCCCTCTTGATTTGAGGGGTGACCCTGGGCCCACCATATTGTCTCAGCCTAATCTAATTCACAGGGTTTAGTTATGCAAAGCCGGTCTTTCGCCCAACTTAAGGTCCCCCAAGGTTTTATTTACTTATGTATTCATTGGATTTATACCCCACCCACCCTGCCAAGGCAACAATGCCCTTCAGTTCTCTACACAGGGCAAACAGGCCGAACCCTATGCCAAAGGATAAATGGACACAAATCTGACATCAGGAATTACAAGACTGAGAAATCTGTAGGAGACAGAGGTCAGTCCCCCTGGAGAAAATGGATGCTTTGGAGGGGGAACTCTATGGCATTGAACCCTAATGAGGTCCCTGTCCTCCCCAGGGTCCACCTCCAAATCTCCAGGAGTTTCCCAACCTGGATCTGGCAACTCTACTCCAGAAGAAGAGGAGGAGGAGGGGGATTGTATTTATACCCCGCCCTTAACTCGGAGTCTCAGAGCGGTTTACAATCCCCTTTCTCTTCCCCTCCCCACAACAGACACCCTGTGGGGTAGGTGGGGCTGAGAGAGCTCTTTCCAGAACTGTCCTTGAGAGAACAGCTCTGAGAGAATTATGGCCTGTCCAGGGTCATCCAGCAGTTGCAAGTGGAGGAGTGGGGAATCAAACCCAGAAGATATTCATCCTTCTCTTCCAGTTCTCTGGTGCCAACAGCCCATTGCATGATTAAGCATCTTGGGAAGGCGTCTCTCTTCCCCCGGGGTACAGTTAAGCAGAGGGCACTCATATACGCCCAACCTAGGTTCAATAGAAAACGAAGATCCATGGAAGCCCACACCTATTCAGACGTAAGCTTGTGAAAGCCATTACAGACACTATGGCAGTGTGTTGTAGGGTTCAGTTGTAAGACTAGCAGATTGCAAAGAGATTAGGGTTGCCAGGCCAAGACCGGCAACCAATGGGAGGGTTGAGGACGTGGACAGCATGGGGATGATGACATCACTTCCAGGAGAAACCTGGAAGTGATGGCAGGTAGGAATCACCAGAAACGGTGTGGTTTTACCATAGAGTTTCCAATGATTCCTAGACCTACCTGCCGTCACATCCGGGTTTTCCCTGGAAGTGATGTCATCACACCCATGATGCCACCAGGCTTTTAAAATGTTTCCCTTGCCACCGCTTGGAGTGGTGGCAGGCCATGGGAGTTTGTAACAGGGAACACCCCACCCTGACCAGGGGGATGACACCCCTAAGAGGGCCGGTTGTGTTAGTCTGTTGTAGCAAAACAAAAGTCCAGTGGTACCTTCATGACGAACAACATTTATTTCAATATGAGCTTTTCTGAGTCAGCTCTCACTTCTTCACCTATGTCTAGAAATCAAACCAAGAATCCTACTTTTGGGCCAGTTACTGGGCAGAGAATTAAAGCAGAGGGTTCATTCCGTCATGAGCCTTTCAAATATAGATTCACGATATGAGGGGAAAGTAAAGAGAGAGCCAATTTGGTGTAGAGAGAGCCGTTTTGGTGTAGCGGTTAAGTACGCGGACTCTAATCTGGGAGAACCGGGTTTGATTCCCCACTCCTCCACTTGCAGCTGCTGGATGACCTTGGGCAAGCCATTGTTCTGGCACAGCTGTCCTTGAATAAGAGCAGTTTCTGTCAAGAGCTCTCTCAGCCCCACCTACCTCACAAGGTGTCTGTTGTGGGTAGGGGAAGGGAAAGGAGTTTGCAAACCACTCTTTGGGTAGTGAAGGGCGGGGTATAAATCCAATCTCTACTTTTTCTTCTACCTTGGGCAAGCCATAGTTCTGACAACAGCTGTCCTCAAAAGGGCAGTCCTCGAGGGAGCTCTCTCAGCTCCACCTACCCCACAGGGTGTCTGTTGTGGGGAGGGGGAGGGAAAGGAGTTTGTAAGTCGCTCTGAGACTCCTTTGGGTAGTGAAGGGCGGGGTATAAATCTAATCTCTTCTTCTTCTACCTCACAGGGTGTCTGTTGTGAGGAGGGGAAGGGAAAGGAGTTTGTGAGCCGCTCTGAGACACCTTTGGGTAGTGAAGGGCAGGGTACGAATCCAATCTCTTCTTCTTCTTCTTTTACCTCACAGGGTGTCTGTTGTGGGGAGGGGAAGGGAAAGGAGTTTGTAAGTCGCTCTGAGACTTCCTTGGGTAGTGAAGGGCGGGATATAAATCCAATCTCTTCTCTTCTTCTTCTAAAGAGACAGAGAGAGATCAGGAGGCCCAGGTTCAAATACACACTCAGTCCTAAAGCAAACTGGGTCACCATAGACCAGTCGTTTTCTTTCAGCCACAGCCGCATCACAGAATTTCTGTGGGGCAAAATAATGAATACAGCATTCAACTTGTATTTTTGATCTAGGAAAAAAAATAGTTCTGGATTGTTCCTTGGGGATAGTTGTCTTCAGCTTATTTTAAGAAGGGGTTTTACTCTTCCCGAAATTATTAGAGATGCTGGCCTGAATGGAGCTCCGTTGTATGGGGCTCCTAAGCATCTGGAATACTCCTGAACGGGATGACTGCGCTTTTTTAGAAACAATATTTGTGCTCTACCTTCCTGTCCGCATTGGGGCCATGAACACATGAAGCTGCCTTATACCATCAAAGTCAGTAGTGTCTACTCTGATCGGTAGTGGCTCTCCAGGGTCTCAGACTGAGGTCTTTTACATCACCTGCTGACTGGTCCTTCTGACTGGAGATCACGGGAGGGCGTCGTTCTGCTCTGTTCTGCTATGGTCAGGCCTCACCTGGAGTCCTGTGTCCAGTTTTGGGCACCACATTTTAGGAAGGATGTTGACAAGCTCAAGCGTGTCCAGAAGAGGGCAACCGGGATGGTGAGAGGGTTGGAATCCAAGTCTTACGAGGAAAGGCTGAAAGAGTTGGGTCTGTTTAGCCTGGGAAAGAGAAGGCTTAGAGGGGACCTGATTGCAGTCTTCAAGTATCTGAAGGGCTGTCATGTAGAAGATGGAGCGGATCTATTCTCTCTTGCTCCAGGTATGTTGTAGGTATGTAGGGTTATCTTTCGGCTGTGCTCCTGCAGAGTGCAGGGGGTTGGACTAGATGACCTGCAAGGTCCCTTCCAACTCTAAATTCTATGATTCATAAGTTAGCTCAAGCGTGTCCAGAAGAGGGCAACCGGGATGGTGAGAGGGTTGGAATCCAAGTCTTATGAGGAAAGGCTGAAAGAGTTGGGTCTGTTTAGCCTGGGAAAGAGAAGGCTTAGAGGGGACATGATTTGCAGTCTTCAAGTATCTGAAGGGCTGTCATGTAGAAGATGGAGCAGATCTATTCTCTCTTGGCTCCGGATTGCAAGACTAGATCGAATGGGTGGAAATTACAAGGGAGTCGATGCCGGCTAAATATCAGGTGAAATTTCCTAACTGTAAGAGTGGTTGAGCAGTGGAACAGTCTGCCTCGGGAGGTGGTGGATGCTCCTTCGCTGGACGTTTTCAAGCGGAGGCTGGATGACCACCTTTCGGGTATGTTGTAAGTCTGTAGGGCTA
>NW_015173684.1:1039072-1046422 GCF_001447785.1 Gekko japonicus | reverse complement strand
TCACCAGGTATACTTTCCTCAAAACCCAACCTTTTATTTCCCCAGAGTTTGGGAGAAGGAGGATTTTGGCTTGGAGACAGGATGGCAGAAGGAGAGGCAGGAAAAATAATTAGGTGGAATACTTCTATTGGAATTAGAACAAAAGTTTGGGGTTATTGCTATTTTATCTCCCTTCTTAATCAAAATTTGGAGCATCCAAATATTTATTTATTTATTTATTTATTTATTATACTTATACCCCGCCCATCCTGCAAAGAGGCTCAGGATGGCTAACAAGAGCGGTAAAGGTAAAGGTTCCCTTGCTCGAAAGCCAGTTGAATCCGACTCTAGGGTTGCGGTGCTCATCTCCGTTTCCAAGCCGAAGAGCCAGCGCTGTCCAAAGACGTTTCCGTGGTCATGTGACCGGCATGACTAAACACCAAGGCACACGGAACGCTGTTACCTTCCCACCTAAGTGGTACCTATTTATCTACTTGCAATTTCTTGCTTTCGAACTGCTAGGTTGGCAGGAGCTGGGACTAGAGACGGGAGCTCACTCAGTCCTGCGGCACACTCAGGTCTCGAACTGCTGAACTACCGACCTTCCACAGCCTGCAGTTCAGCGTCTTCACCTCTTGAGCCACCGCAGCTCCCTAACAAGAGCGGTACAATGTACCTAATTGGCATAGCCATAAAAATTTAAGACTACATAAAATACATACTCATTCATATTACATGAAATTAACAATTAACAATAAAGTGCTCGCAGTGCTAAAAGATTAGATGGCGTGCTCTTCAGAGCTAAATCCACGTTGTCCGTCCGGTCATCATCCCTCAAGCTGATGGGCCTAGCGATACAACTGGGCCAGTCCTAGGATCCAGAGGTTCAATAGGATCATTGATGGTAACAGGAGTGGCGGCTCCTATTTAAAGGCCTGGCGGAAGAGCTCCGTCTTGCAGGCCCTGCAGAACTGTGAGAGGTCCCGCAGGGCCCTGATCTCCTCCGGGAGCTCGTTCCACCAGTAAGGAGCCGCCACAGAAAAGGCTCTGGCCCTGGTACTGATGAGCCTTGCATCCTTGGGGCCCGTAATAGTCAAACGGTGTTGGGCCCCTGACCGTAGTGCTCTCTGGGGTATGTGTGGGGAAAGGCGGGTCAGGTGGGTCAGACCCTGGTCATGTAGGGCTTTAAAGGTAAGCACCAGCACCTTGAAGTGAATCCGGTATGCTATTGGCAGCCAGTGCAGTAACCTAAGCACAGGCTGGATGTGCTCCCGATGTGGGAGATCCATCAGCAGCCTGGCCGCGGCGTTCTGCACCAGCTGCAGCTTCCGGATTTGGGACAAGGGCAGCCCCATGTAGAGAGCGTTGGAGTAGTCAAGTCTCGATGTGACCGTTCCGAACCAGCCGAAGATGATAAAAGGCCGATTTAGCTGTGGCCACTACCTGGGCCTCCATTGTCAAGGAGGCATCCAGGAGCACCCCCAGACTCCTAACCTCCGGCGCTGGCATGAGAGGTGCCCCATCGAAGGCTGGGAGCAGGACCCCCACAGGACCTCCGTCTTCGCCGGATTCCGCTTCAACCAGCTCAGCCGAAGCCAACCAGCCACGGCTTGTAACGCCCGGTCCAGATCTTCCGGTCCGGAGTCCGACCGGCCACCCAACATCAGATAGAGCTGGGTGTCATCAACGTACTGATGGCAACCCAACCCATACCTCCAAGCCACCTGGGCAAGGGGGCACATAAAGATGGTAAGCAACATCAGGGACAGCACTGCTCCCTGGGGTACCCCACACTCAAGAGGGCGCCTCCCGGACTGCTGTTCCCCAAGCACCACCCTTTGTCCCCGACCCTGGAGAAAGGAGACAAGCCACTGTAAAGAGAGCCCCTGTATTTTCACGTCGGCGAGGCGGTGGGCAAGCAGCTGGTGGCTGACCATGTCAAATGCAGCCGACAGGTCTAGCAACAGCAACGCCGCCGACCTGCCTGGATCCAGGTACCTACGGAGGTCGTCAGTAAGAGCGACCAGCGCCGTCTCCGTCCCGTGACCTGGGCGAAAGCCGGACTGGAAGGGATTTAAAATGGAAGCGTCATCCAGAGAGCCCTGATGCGGTCTCAGTATAAGTCTCTGTGGCTGTAATCAAATAAACCTAAAACATATAATGAAGTTTAATTCTGACATGCCGATGGATACGTTTTGTGCCGTGGGAACAATAGTGCGGTGGAAACTGACCGTTTTCGACAGGTTTGGGGGGGGTTTTTTACAGTTAATAAGCCAGGTTGTCTGTTTCTTTAAAAATAAAAAGATGGGGGGGGAGATACAGCAAAATAAGAAAATGAATGTTCCTTTCTCTGTCATCCTCGCTTTTGTAGACATTTTAACCTTTTCTGCTTCCTCCCTTCCTTCCTTCCTGTCTTTCTTTCTCTGACATTTCACTTTCCTTCCTTTCCGTTAGACAGCGTTCCGGTTTGTGTAGGCTCTCAGACTGGGGAGAGGAATTGCCAAGAGCTGCTTCGAGCAGAGGAGGATGGATGAACAAGATGAGAATGCTACAGTTTAAGACCCCAGATTATTGGGGGGGGGGGATACATTTAAAAAAATAAATAAATAACTAGGTTATCATTCCCTTGGTAATGCTCTGGGGCCCTTTAAACCTGACATTGCTTAAGGCCACAGCACTACTTAAGGCCTTGCTTAAGGCCACGGACTCTAATCTGGGAGAACTGGGTTTGATTCCCCACTCCTCCACTTGCAGCTGATGGATAACCTCGGGCAAGCCACAGTTCTGTCGGAGCTGTTCTCTCAGGGGCAGTTTTCTCAGAGCTCTCTCAGCCCCACCTACCTCACAGGGTGTCTGTTGTGGGGAGGGGAAGGGAAAGGAGTTTGTAAGCCGCTCTGAGACTCTGAGTGAAGGGCGGGGTATAAATCCAATCTGTTCTTCTTCCTACATGGAGATCAAAATATTCTGTCACTACGAGGACTGGAAAGACTTTAAGGAGTATCTGGAAAAAAACTGGGATCTAAGTAATAATTTGCTTTGCTTTGAGAATTATTGAGAGAGTAAGAAAAATTAAATGTGTAACAATTAGAAAATACGTTACCGGTAGAACTTTATATATTGAGAAGAAGAAGTAAGGGGTAGTTAAGTAGGAGTAGGAGGTTGGAGCACTGTGGGAAGCCAAAGAGGGGGAAAAGAGGAAATGGATATAAAATGGGTAAAAATTTATATGTTGTGTGATCATGAAATATATCCTAATAAAAACTTGTTTACAAAAAAATATATATTCTGTCACTAAAAGCAAAGGACAGCCTTCATTTTACTTGGCCCACTCCGGTCCCTTCCCATACCACTGGAGTTGTCTGTTAGCAGCTGGCAACCTGCAGAAGTCGGGGAAGGGTGTGTCACGGAGGGGTCCCGTTGCTGAAACAGTGTTATGTAGGGTTGCCGGGTCTGACTCAGGAAATATCTGGGGACTCTGTGGGTGGAGCCAGGAGCCAGGATGTGACATCACTTTTGTGATGTCACATCCTGTGGTTTCACTTCTGGGTTCCTGTGATTCCGTGGTAGGAGTCTGTGCTTCCAACATAGTGGTTGCTCTCAGCTCATTCTCCACCCAAGCCACACATATTGGTACCGTTTAGGGTTGCCAAATGAGGCTGAAAAGCCAGCGGGGGGGACTTTCCAGGAGCCTTCGGGAGAGGGGAGGGAAGAAGCATGCTTGAACTCCAAAGAGAGTTCTGGCTGTCACAGTTAAAGGGGCCGCGTTCCTTTTAAATGCCTTCCCTCCATTGGAAATAATGGATGACGGGGGCACCTTCTTTTGGGGCTCATAGAATTGGACCTCCTGGTCCAATCTTTTTTAAACTTGGGGAGTTTTATCAGTAGAGGCACCAGATGCTATGCTGAAAATTTGGTACCTCTACCTCAAAAAACAGCCCACGCCCCCAAGCCCCAGTTACCAATGGATCAATTCTTCATTATACCCTATGGGGACTGGTCTCCATAGGATGTAATGGAGTGCCCAGCAGACATCCCCCCCCCACTTTCTGATAACCCTGAAGTGGGGGGAGGGCCTCCAAAGCAGGGGATACCCTGCCACAGCTGGGAATTGGCAACCCTAGTGTCGCATCACTTTTTGGGGAAACCATGCCACTCTAGGAACCACCAGAAACTCTATGGTAAAACTCTGTGGCAAACCGCGGAGTGTCTGATGATTTCTACGGTTCCGCGACCTTGGTCCTGGGTTTTCCCTGGAAGTGTCATAATGCTGTTGCACAGATGGCAATTTTTTTCCTTTATTTTTCTCTTGCTGACCACCAGAGCTGTGGCAACCAACAGGAGCTGGGGGTAGGGTTGCCAGTCTCCAGGTGGTGGCTGGAGATCTCCTGGAATTACAACTGGTCTCCAGGTTCCAGAGATCCAGTTCCCTGGAGAAAATGGCTGCTTTGGAAGGCAGAATCTATGGCATTCTACCCTGCTGAGGCCCCTCCCCTCCCCCCTCTGCAGGCTCCACCCCCAAAATCTCCAGGAATTTCCCAACCCAGAGCTGGCAACCCAACCTGTGGACGGGAGAATGGCACTCCTGCATGCCGTGGCTACATTGTGCATTGGGTGGGGCATAGCTTTGAATAGGCCATGACCTGTGGGAATGTGGGTGTATCTGGAAATATTGCCTTGCAGGTCAAGATGGTTCAAAATGGGGTGACATGGTACTGGGATTTTGTGGGGAGGGACTGTTAGAAGAAGGAGGAGGAGGAGGAGGAGATTGGATTTATACCCCACCCTTCACTACCCGAAGGAGTCTTAGAGCGGCTTACAATCGCCTTTCCCTTCCCCTCCCCACAACAGACACTCCATGAGGTAGGTGAGGCCGAGAGAGCTCTCTCGAGAACTGCCCTTGAGGAACCCCGTCCTCCCTTTTTTAGCAGTGGAAAAGCTGGTTGGATCCAACCTTTAGATATTCAGTTTTCATTGTTTTAATACCAAAATTGTTTCGGTCAGCGGCTAGGGAGGGGGAATTCAGAGTTTTTCAGAGGACTTGCAGACGGGGGCTACCGAATCTCTTTGTGTCAGCTCCGAATCCTTCCTGCCGCTTTCCGAAGGTCCCCTGCCATCCCAGACAATTGAACGAAAATGATCCCTGTGTTGTTTTGCCGGCTAGAGGCCTCTTGTTGAAAGCACCGGAGAGGGTGAAGCAGCCGTCCAAAAATAGGTCACTCGTTCAATGGGGGGAAGCCATCTGTAGGTACCACAAACAGATCAATCATTCAGCATATGCTTGTCTCATGCTGCATTAAAATCTCATGCGTGCGCGCGCGCACACACACACACACAAACCCCTGATACGGAGTCATGGAAACTCCATTCTTCCTCCACATAAAGAATTATGCATGTGATGGTGAACAGAGAGGGCCTCGCGATCGTAGGGGCCCAGTTTTGCTGCCTTCTCTACTCTCTTGTCACGATTTCTTTTCGATTATCTGTTTAATGTATGTGCCACGTCTTTTTAACCCCAGCGTCTCCACAAAGAAGCATTATTTATACGCTTTACATGTACAGTTTCTTGCTTTATTTACGGTGTTGCTTTATAACTCTGAGCAGACAAATGTGAATCTGGATTCGATGTAAATTAAACACTCGGGAAGGCCTGAGTAGGATTGCCAGATCTGGGTTGGGGAATCCCTGAAGTCCTGATTATACTCTGTTTGCAGGAGTGGCCGTATTGCAGGTATGGACGACGTCCTACCCCCCTCTCTGAAAAAACCTTTTGGAAATGGATGCGTAAAGGCCAGCAGGCTCTGTCAGAGGTGGGACGGCAGTGTCCTTTGTACAGTCTCCATGCACGCACTTTGAAACCGGATTGTCGGAAAGACTTATCCACTGTATTTTGAAAACAACAAACTGATACGTTGAAAACAATGAACTGGCGATATTTTTCTGTTATGTATGTGCGTACATACAGTAAATGTCTGAGCTTCCACCAAGGGCTGGTATCGTGAAATGCACGTTCTGATTGGCTACTCTGCGTAGCTGACCAATCAGAACCTAAGGGAGGTTATGGAGGGAACGAATATCATTGGCTCTTATGTGAGAGTTATGATTGGTTACTAACCCACTAGGGGGCGTGGCTTTACAAGCCCGGAAAGTTTAAAAGAGAGCTCCTTGCTCCATTTTGTTGTTGTTTTGTCTGATTCCAGTAAAGCTGAATTCACTTGTTAAGAGCTGACTGAAGTCTCATACTTAACATTTTCGAAACGGGCACTTTATTCCTTCAGACAAACTGGATAAGAATGGAAATGATTATGGATTGAAAATATATGTATCAGACTTTGGGACTCTTGTATGAATAAGAGTACATAGATATTGGTATTTTTTATTAAGTGTTGAATATTTATAATATTGTTCCTTGCAGGGGTCATTTCGTAGAAAAAGAGCTGTGGGAGCTCATTAGCATAACTTATTAGCATATGCCACACACCCTGACATCACCGGAAGTGTGCACCAGCCCCTCTGACAGGCAGAAGCACCTGGGATCCATTCTTTCCCCCCTCTCCCTTCCCTTCACCTCCAAGTCGGGTGAAGGAAAAGGGGAAGGGGAGGATCTCAGGCGCTTCTGCCTGACAGAGGTGCTGGCATGCCCACAGCCAGCCTGGGTGAATTATACAATCATAGACTCATAGAGTGGGAAGGGACCTCCAGGGTCATCTAGTCCAACCGCCTGCACAATGCAGGAAATTCATCAATACCCCCCACACACCCCAGTGACCCCTGTTCCATGCCCAGAATATGATTTTTTTAAAAACCTCCAGAATCACTGGGGGCCAAACTGGCCTGGAGAAAAATTGCTTCCTGCCCCCAAAGTGGTGATCAGCATTTCCCTGGGCGTGTAAGAAAGGGCCACAGGAACTAAGCACTGATGCAACCCTTCCTGCTCTACCTCTTGTGATTTGCCTAAGTTCACACAATCAGCATTATGATCCTTTTAAAGTTGAAAGCATGATATAAATGCAAAGGACTATTCGTAAGATTATCTATAAGACACAAGACCAGTATCTCACTTCTGGCAATCACTTGAAGAGACCCTATCACTCAGCTTCCATTGCCGCACACACACCCCACACTGGAATAAGAACATAATATCAGGCCATACCATATGGCAATAAAGCCCCTACAACTGTATACAGAAAAACTGAGCTTCCCTACCATTTGCCACAACTAGCCCACCACACAACCAGGATCAAAACTCCTAAGTGAACCAACAGACAGGCATACACTCGTTTGAGAAACTGAGTATTACATTACAACACCTCTGGAACATTACAGATCAGTAGAGGCAGCACTGCACAGTGGTCAGAGTTGCAGATTGATGTG